>NC_042998.1:177807246-177882246 GCF_006345805.1 Octopus sinensis
GGCACTTACCATTCAAACGCCCGATTCAGCTCACAAAAATTGATGCCAACAGAGCATTATCGAGTTTTCAAAAAATTCTGTCCTTATTTGGACTTCAGGGCATGTGATCTACCTATGAGCCAAAACTCATTAAAACTGATTGGACAGTATGGGAGAGTTAGTGTAACCCCAAACACACAAACAGACAGACACTATTACACATTTATCTATATATATATATATATATATATAATATATATATATATATTATATATATATATATATATATATATATTGTTGCGAAGCGCTGTTGCGCCGCCCCGAATCGCGCGGCCGACGACGATGAATCGTGGAGGGAGCCCGCCGACGAGCGGAAGCAGAGGAGTAGGAGCAGTAGTAGGAACAACAACGACGACACGGCGAGGGCCCCCTCGTCCCGTCCACGTCCTCTACGTCCCTCCACAACCGCTGCCCTCCGTCGTCGCTGCCGCCGCCGCCGTCTCGGCGTTCGCTCTGTGGGAAATATCGCTCACGTTAAACGAACACACATATATATACATATATACAAACATATATATTACGTAGGCAATAATATTTTCAACTGAGACATCGTAACTGTACCTGTTGAAGTGCTTCAATTCTGTGCATGTACATATATTTACTTGATTGCTGACATTTATCAATGGTTTCTCTCACTGTTTTGATGTATCATTTTCTATCATTAATAAAACTGTCAGCATTTTTTACAACATGGGTATGCTAGTTTAATTATGAGAGAAAATATAACTGACATCTTCATGCAGTGCTCACCAACACACTTCAGTCTCTGACTCACAGATGTGCAGTCACATTTCTCTGCATTTCATACCTCAACTATAGTGGCTACAACTCCTTAAAACTGACTGGTCTCATACCACCTCCATACAGACCCAACTCTCCTCTTATCACCCATGTCCACTTGCAGACCCTGCATTTCTCACCCACAAATATCATCCCATAAATTCCCCACCCTGCCCATGTATTCTCGCAGCCATCAACTTGCACATTCAAGAGAAATGTTAACTACTAAACAAATTTTTAAATAATTTGATTTAAAAAGCAAACAAATGATTTTAATTCACTGTATCCAACCAAAGAATTTGTGGCTTTGTGCTATAATTAAAATATATGTAATAATACCCAAATAAAATAACTTCCTTCACTTTCCAATTCTAAATTATACTCTTTCATAATATTTTGAAACTACTGTATGAAAATACACATTATTCCATCCATTTTATTTTTGGCTGTTGCATAAAAAAAATCTTTAAAAAATCAACTATCTGATAAGTATATTTTTATTCACCTACAACTGCCTGTTGATAAACTGTATCATCTGTTTTATTATTATTATGTTTCCAACTGAACTTGTAAGCTACAAACCACCTTGACCCAAGCCTGATGTTTGTTCTGCTTTTTATCTCTACTCTGTCTTATCATCCCCAAAACTCATAAATTCTTTTCTTAATTCTTTCTCTTTACATCTACAATTCTATAATACATAACCACACATACCTTACAGGCATTAGCTGACAGAAGTTTAAATTAATTATTAATTGCATCAATCACAGGAAGGGAGGGATCTGTACTTTTCCAGTTGCAATTATAAAAAAAAAAAACAAAGACAATATTCTTCATAACACATTTACAATTATTTTTATTATTTTAGATCTAACAAACAGGTCCAAGTGATATTCACATAAACCATTTACAGTTATCATTACTAGCTTAATAAGTGTGGAATCCATCCTTTTTCCTAACTTGAATACTTTCATTAGGAATTATGAGTAAAGTTGATGTTTTACTTCCTTCTTTATATTTGCTTTTTAACAAGTGAGATGTCCTTCTTACTATTAATCACTAAATTGCATGGTAGGACTAACATTCACTTTCAACTAGGATAGCAAGCAGACTGACTGCTTTGTAGTAAGCTTTTAACTCCACCTTGTGAGCAGCAATCCAGCATCTTAATTCAACAGCTAAATTACATTAATAACAGAGAACAAGTTAAAAAAGAGATCTTCTACATTGAGAATTCCCTTAAAATTAATTCTCTTTTCTAAACATGCCAGTTCATATGGCTCATATTTATTAGCAGTTTCAGAGACTAGTAAAAAGACACCTGTATGAGACAGTCTATCACAGATTTTAACTAACTTTTCTAAATATTTGACTTCAAGGCTTTTGAATCACCTAGCAGCATTATCAGATAGGTGATCATTCTAGCATACACTTCTTTTACTCAATCTTGTTTTCTTTGAAGAAAAACTAAATTACACGCTTATCATACCAATTGAGTCCTCGAAATAAGCAACTGAAGGAAGTTAATTTACATTATACACTACACAGTTAACTAAACTGTCATATATTATACAGCATAGATAACCTCAATATAAATTCAGTTAAGTAAAAGATCAAATTGTTTACCTCATAATCTCAAATCAGAAAGTAGTTTTGTAGATTTAAACTTGTAAGTGATAACAATAATTTACTATATTACATGTTTAGAGCAACATATAGATCTGTATAATTGTCTAATTTCCTGGTTGCTAAACTAATATATTAATTTGTCATGCTTTCTGTCACATTGATATTCAACAGAAAATCATGGACAATTTATGACACAAATTTTTTAAATATCACACTTTTAAATAATATTTTGAACAAGAATTAGACCAATAACTTTATAGTTTTTATTAAGATCTGTGTGCATCCAAATTATTGTGAGGGCGAACATAACTTCAAACAATTTATGCTAAAAATAGATATTTTCTTTATGCACACCAAGCCATGAATATCAGTTTTAACATTTACTTCCCACATGGATAGATTAGACAAATAGATATATTACAGGTGACACTAAACAAATTCAGCAGATTATGTTAAAGAGAAAATACAAATGCACATTTGTATCCACACTGAATGGAAACAGTTGTCAAGAATTGTAATCTAACAGACAGCAAGAATAAATTTTTCAATCATGATTATGTTACAGAATATGTAACAGTGTATTTGGGAAGAAAATAGTTGAAGTCATCTGAGATGATAATCAATAAATTGAAGGTGCCAACTCATCTAACAGACAATAGCTGGGCATAATACTGAAATTTAAATCATACATCAGCTTTGTGGCTTAATTTTAAAGAAATACAGTTAAAAGTAATCATATAACAAAAATAGATTCTGTTATAATAAAGTATATTCCAGCTCTGATGGATTTTCTTTCACTATATTAAAAAAAAAGAAGAAAAATGTACATCAAAAATAAGTCTGATCTACAACTCAAGAAATAGAGAAATCTGCCTTGAGAAGGAAATTATTTTCAGTACAAGCATAAAGTAAGCTTCAACATATTGCTATACATTTCTATTTTAGCATTCAGAGGAGTACCCATCATAATGAAAGCACAGACTACCTAAACAAAATGCTATGTAACTTCAATCTCAACCGGCAACTGAGATGCCACTTCATCAAAGGCTGGAATGTGGTGAAAATGTCTTGCTAAATGAATAGCAGATAAAGATCATATAGTTGAAAATGACACAGACAGGGTTATGTTAAGGAAGTTGTAAAATTCATTTTACTCATACATGAAATGTGTGTGTGTGTGTGTGTGTACATGCGTCTGTGTCTAAGCATATATGTAATGACTTGAGTGTGTTCGTCATCATCTTTATTTTGTTCCATTTTTAACAAAAATGAAAAATTATCAATACAGTACTTAAAATCATGTTACACACTTGTATTTTTTCCAAGATAAAAAATAAATAAATACATGCAAAGCAATCACAGCCTGTAGCTAAACGTAGCTGCAGAACAAGATGACATGGAAAACAATGGGGAGAATTTCTGATTTTAATTGTTAGACAAGGGTTGGAGTGTTTATTCTAGTCATTCATTGAAAAGAGAGACAGAGAGAGAGAGAATATTGTTGCATAGTGGAACCAAACAGCAAAATTTCCAGGAGATACTTTACAAAGAGGAAAATTTCTACAATGGGAAGAGGGGATCATTTAAAAAATAGTCCTTTGTTTAAGCTAAACAAAAATATACTCGTTCTATATGACCTATTTGAGATGTACACACAAACACATTTGATAACTATCTAAAAAGTAAGATTTTATAATTAATTCAAATTGACATTTTGAAAAGCATTCTGGTCACATTCTTAATAGTAACTATATTTTAAAAATACATATGGGCTAACTGGTCATTGAAATTAGTCATTGAATACACACATAAACATATATATATATATACATACATATAAAGATGCACACATATACATCTATGAGTTTATACGCACACACATAATTTATATATGAACATAAACATATATATACATATAATACATATATAATTTATACTCATATATATACACACACGAAGCTGTGAAGAACAGAACAATTTACTAGAGACTACCACCATCACCACTATCCCAATCAACGTATGTCATTCATTTATCAGCTGTTTTCTCCTGTCTGCAACTAACATGCACCATATTTGCTGCTGCTGTTACTGCTCATATATACTAGACACATGCATGAATTGTGAGAGACTGATGGTTCATTGTCAAGTTGACGGGCCCCAGTGGTATTTGTCAGATTTCTTCCAAATGAAATTGCTGGAATCACACAGCACCATATATATGATTAGTTAAATATTTTCCGTTGAGCCATTAACACAAATGTGTACTAATACACTGCCGTATAGCAACACTCCGATCTATGGCAGCACACCTCATACCTCATGTGATATCACCAGCAGAATATATACGGGGAATTGATTTACCATCACTACAACCATGTATCTATTATACATACATTTTTAACTTACAGATATTACATCCATTTCAGAGAAATGATAGTGGGTTGGATGGTGTTGCAAATAGTTATGTTTCTCATAAGTAGAATATTCTTTATGATGTTAACCACTCAACGATGAGGTAGAAATGGTATCTTTTTGACAGCTGGTTAGGCTAACTGAATGGAGTATACAGAGGTAAAAAGACACTAATGTGTATGCGTGTGTGCTCATAAGCATGCACACAAACATTCTAAACATAATCTTCTATATCATTTCCATTAAACACACATACACCAATATATGTAAAACCTTGTTGACAGGTTGAACATTAAACCATATATATATATATATATATATATATATATATATATATATACATACACACACACACATGTGTGTGTATGTATTAGTCATACTAGCTTTTAAATATATAGTACTTTCAAACCAACACCTGAATCATGTTTTGGGGTGTTTCACAAATTTCAATTTTCTTTTAGTCAGTATTCATTGTTAATCTTATCCAAACCACAAATACAGCAAAGACTCACAAAGCTATGGACTCAGTTCAGAATAACTACAAATGAATGGTAGAAAGAGAGGGGAAGGAGGGAGGGAATGAAAGAGGAAGAGAGAGAAAATGAGTGAGTGTGAGTGTTATTTTAAACCGTCTTTGTTTTACATGGAACATGTTATAGCAAAAAGAAAGTCATTGAAAGATTAACTTCAGATGCTACATATAGCACAATTTCAAAATGAAAATGGAAAAATTTCATGGGAGAGACTGAAAAGTCCCTTAGCTTTCTCATGGTTAAAAATACATTTGGTTGGTTAACACCAGCCACGTGCCGAGGTTCGTTAGCAGAGAAACAGATATAGGATTATATTAACAAAACTGAATTTATTAAAACAGGATGATGCAAAAGACTTTCAATTTACACACAAATATATTCTCTTTCTCCCCTCTCTCTCTCTCCCTATCTCCCAACCCTTACAGTAAACTCTTTCATACAGCCTTTTTTGTGTATCTCACGCCATCTTTTTCACTTATACTCTCTCTCCATTTTGCATCCAGTCTCACTCATTATCTTGCTCTCCACTCATACACACTCAATTTGATGCTTTCACTCACTATACTTTTGACACACAGCCTATACTTAATGCATGCACTTCCTTCTACTGATTTTCAAGTATCATCACATACTAGCAGTTCCTGGACCAGGCAGACACTCTTTACGCCCTACTCTCCAAAATTTACACTCAAACTCATCCACTTAAGCAATTAGTCTGAGAAGTCTTTCTCTGCCACTCAGTCTGTGAAAGTGTTTGACACTAATCAAATCCTAAGAGTATTTTGGATCATACACTGAAGAGCATCTACCCTGCTCCTGCTAAACATTCGCCTACCTTTCTTTTGACCAAGCTAATCATTTCGATATACTTACAAATACACATATTATCTATGCAGATATACAAAAATATACATCCAAGTACACATGTATACACAATACATAGATGTACATATGCATAGATACATCATCCATGCAAATACATGCATGGTTTTCGTGTCTGAGAGCAAGAGACAGAGAGAGTGCATGTGTGTGCATGAGAGAGAGAGAGAGAGTGTGTGTGTGTGTACATACACATACATACATGTAAATGCACACAATCATGCACACAAGCTAAAACATTCTAAAAAGGAACAATAAAAAATCTCCAAAACAGCAGTTCTGCTGATGTAATGCAACCGGCATTTTTGGTGCTTCATTATTTACTGCTACTATTGTCATCATGGTGGGAGTTTATTGTAGATATGTGCTGCGATGCTCTACGTTGCCTATTAAAATACTTTACTGATTTGAGTTCATATTACATCAGTATCAACTTCCATTCTTTATACATTTGAAGAAAATGAAATAAACAATATATCAGGGTTGATTTCTTTATCAAATTAATTGCTTCATCAAAACGAAATTTCTATTATTATCATCATTGTAGGTGTTACTTTATGGTTCTAGACTACATATTGTTCTGATTTTATTTGAAATGTTACTATCATTATTCTCATCATTATTATTTAATTATAAAATTATTATTAATGACGATTTTATTATTATTATTATTATTGTTGGAAAAATCTGTGGAAAAAAATACCTTGCAGTTTTTAGTTATTTCTCTTTAGGTTGTGAGTTCAAATTTCAGCAAGTTCAATTTTACCTTTCACTAATAATAACAAGTAGCTCTCAAATTCTGGGGTTGGGTAAATCAATTACTACCCTGCAAAAGATTTGCAGCTTTGTGCCAACGTTAGAAACCATTGGCTTTGTGCCTAAATTAGAAACTATTATTATTATCAGGCAGCAGCTGGCAGAATCATAAGCATGCCGGCCAAAAAGCTTAGTGGCATTTCGTCTGTCTTTGCGTTCTGTGTTCAGATTCCACCAAGGTCCACTTTGCCTTTCAGCCTTCTGGGGTAGATAAATTAAGTAACAGTGAAATACTGGGGGGGGGGGTCAATATAATCGACTAGTCCCATCCCACCAAATTTCTGGCCTTGTGTCTTAGGAAGAAAGGATTATTATTATTATTATGTAGCAGCTGGCAGAATCGTTAGCACACTGGGCAAAATGATTAGCAGCATTTTGTCCATCTTTACATTCTGAGTTCAAACGCCACCGAGGTCGAGTTTGCCTTACATCCTTTCAGGTCAATTAAATGAGTACTAGTTGAACACTGGTGGCAATGTAATCAACTAGCCCCTTCCCCTCAAATTTCAGGCCTTGTGCTTATAGTAGAAAAGATTATTATTATTATTATTATTAGGTGGCAGCTGGCAGAATCGTTAGCACATTGGGCAAAATGATTAGCAATATTTCAACCATCTTCATGTTCTGAGTTCAAACACCACCGAGGTCAACATTACCTTTCATCCTTTTGGGTATATAAAACAAGAAGCATTTGAGTACTGGGATTGATGTAATCAATTTACCTACTTCCTCGAAATTGCTGGCCTTGTGCCAAAAATTGATATCATCATCATTATTATTATTATTAAAGCTGTCAGTTGACTAAATGCTTTACAGTATTTATCTTTATTCTATATTCTGCATCTATTAGTATCTCTTTACATTCTCTGTTCAAACCCTACTGGGGCCAATTTTGGGGGGTGGAGTCAATAAAAAAAATGCCACTTAAGTATTGAAGTTGATTTAATCGATTACATCTTCACTTCCCAAATTTATGGCTTTTGTGCCTATGCAGAAATTATCATTATTATTATTATTATTATCATTGGGGTGGATGAGAGGCAGAAAGAGTTGTGTACTTCGTAAAAATGCTTTGCAGTATTCAGTTACATTCCAAGTTCAAATCTCACATGTAAGTCATACTGGGTCAATGCAATCGACTATCTGGGCCTATCGCCAAAGTCAGAAATACTACTACTACTACTGCTGCTGCTATTACTACTACTATTACTACTTCCCCTTCCTCCTATTTGCATCATTAGATTATTAAAATATGTCTGGAACAGAAATACCTATCAAGATGCGCAAGCGACAAACATCGATGTCGTCCCGTACCCCTTCACACATAGTTAAGAGTTAGGAATGAATGAATGAGAGAGATAGAAAGAAAGAAGTAGAAAGGCAGACTGACAAGAGATAGTTTTGCTGTATTTAGAGAGAGAGAGAAGTAGACACATATATCTTCATTCATATTTGTTCATTTAAAAATCTTATGCAGTGAAGCTAGCTCCATCCCTCATGCACTACTACTTTTCTTTGTCTTACATAAAGCTTGTTTGTACATACACGCATGCACTAACACAGACACACACACTAGTTATTTACAACCACTATCGGTTCTGGTATTGCAAACATACACAACATACATTATTGATTGAACAACTAACAACAGTGAACAAAAAAACCTAGGCATTATTGTGTATGTGTGTGTGCGCGTATAGACACACACATATATACACGTGTGTGTGTATATGTGTATATATAGTGATGAGAGATGGAAATGTACAAATAAATTTATGCTTTATAATATTATAGAGATTCTGTTTCAGTTTACAAATATGGAAAATGCTTTTGTACGTGTAGAAACCAATATGCCAGCCAATGTGTGTGCGCGTGTATCTATGGATATATTATGTGCACACATGCATACATACAGACATACGTATATTATATATATATATAGATAGATAGATATATATATATATAAGCACACACATACAAATAATGAAAGAAATCCCGGATGCAGAAGCTACAGAAGACAAGTCTAGCAAAGACAACAGCAGCAGCAGGCCTGGACTACATAATGTCGAAATTTCCAGTAAGAAGAATCCAGACGTGCCAATACCACTGTAGATTTTAGGCGTGTGTCTTCTAGAAGGCGAATGATATAGACAATTTCACCGTGTTTATGCCAAGGATGATAAAAGCAAGAGCTTGGTGGGTTCCACCATGCACTTTTTATTGTTTTTCATTACGTCATGTGTCCACTATATATATATATATATATATATATATATATATATATATACATACACACACACAAACCACTCACGCACGATATCGCATTGTTTCGTGTAGTAACGTATCTGTTGTCACAAAATATTGTCACTGGCATTAGCATCTCCCCTTTTCTTTAAAATAAATTCGTTTTTACAACACCTCAAATAACTAATTCCATCGTAAGATAAAGAGAAACTGTTTTATTATTATATTATTTTTATGTGCGTGCATATGTGTGTGAGCACATTAAAGGATGAGTCAGGCTTATAATCAGCAGCCTTATTACACACACTACGTGCTGAAAGCGCGCGCGCACGCACACACGCTATATCTATATATATGTATGTGTGTGTGTGTGTGTGTGTGGTGTGTATATATATATATATATATAAAAGATGTACATCAGATAAAAAATACTAACTACAACTTCAATCTGTTTCTACAGACACACACAGAGGAGGAACAGAGAGCAATATAATTACAGCAGACCAATAAGGGAGGGGAGCAATTTTGTTGATTTCTTACTCAATGCATGGTATGAGTGTGTGTGATTATATATATATATATATATATATATATATATATAAATAATACACAAACATCAGGTGCAGGTGTGGCTGAGAAATTTGCTTCTCAACCACATTGTTTCAGGTCCAGTCTAACTGCATGGTACCTTGGGCAAGTGTCTTCTACTATAACCCTGGGCCAAAGTAAGCCTAGTGAGTGGATTTAGTAGACAGAAACTGGAAAAAAAGCTTTTTGTGTGTGTATGCACAGGTGTGTGTATGCACAGGTGTGTGTATATATATATATATATGTATGTATCTATAAATATATGCATGTCTGTATCTTTGTGAGTGTATGCTTGTGTCTCTTTGTCTTGACATTATATAATAGTTGTAAACGAATGTCATACAAGCAGCATCATTCATTTCTAATATTTTGTAAAAATATGTCTAGCCAGGGGGAAAAATTACCTTGTTTGGGAGCAGGTGAGTTGGTGACATGAAGGGCATCAGTCCATAGAAAATTTACCTCAACATAATCTCTCCAACCCTTGCAAGCACGAAAAAGTGAACATTAAAGCACTAAAGATGATGATGATATACATACATGTATATATATCATCAGTTTATGTCCACTTTCAAAACCAGTATGGAAAACAGTTTGACAGGATTCAATGGGCTCTCATCCAATGTCTGTTTTTGTTTTACTTTCCTAACACCAACAACTTTACAGAGGGTATTGGGTACATTTTTCATAGCACCAGCACTATAGAGGTTGTCATGTTTTCAGCATAACTAATGAGTCCTGCATTGTTGCAGTTTGGATCAATTACTGAATAGAGTGTACGGGGTGCTTTTTGTGACATAAGCACTGGGGAGTCACCTTGCAGCTTGGATGGAAAATAACAGATTTATTCTTAGAGAATAGTAATGGAGAGAATAACCAAAGGAATAGTGTTGAAATGGAGTGCAGAGGAGAGAGGAAGGAAAGGGTAATGTCAGGGGTTAGTGTGAAGAAGTGTGGGGAGAGAACAACAGGGTAATGGAATGGGTTCAGTAGGAAGACCCAGTGATGGATTGCATCAGATTACCTGCCACGTTAATATTGGTTGAAGTTTGCAAGGGTCCAAGACAGTTCTTATTGGAATTACATAGGTTTATTATTAAGAAACAAAAGAGACAAATGACACTGTTAGGGAAGAGGTTAAGAGAAGGGAAGCAAAGAGTAGCGTCAAGGGGTTAATAAATGAAAGTGAGTTATAAGACAGTGGGAAAACTTATGCAGGAGGGGGTGTAGCGCTATCCCACACTATATGCATGGGTGGGTAAAGTGGTGCAGAGAAAAAATAGTTATGATGATGATGAGGCGGGGGAGGAAGGGGAGGAGCGTATATGGAAGATAACATGCCAGAAAGAGTATGGTGTCATGAGTCAAAAAGGCAAGTAAAGGTTGCCAGCATACAACTACTTAAGCAGCATCACACACACATATCTCTCTATATATAAACGGCAGTTTGTCTGTGTGTGTTTCTGTGTGTCTGTTAGGTTGTACCCTCACCCTGACCACGGCTTTCAACCGATTCTGATGAAACTTGATACACACATAGCCCAATGTCATAATTCAAAACTAACGCAGCGAAAATTTTGAAAAGTTCCCCCAGTTCTGAAAAAAATCGATAAATTCGACATGGGGTCGAGAATCAGAAACACAAACCACAGACTGTCTAGGGAACGCAACTCGACCTTTTTAACTAAAAAAAAATTTACCATTATTTTTTTTCCATTTTTTGGCTATAACTCTCTAAAAATGCTTTATAGTTATTTCCCTTACAAACCCGAGCAACGCCGGGCGATACTGCTAGTACATATATATGTAGATGGATATACATATATATATATATATAATCAGCAGCAGCATTTAACATCTGTTTTCCATGCTTGCATAGGCTCAATGGTTTTACAGGATCCAGCAAGCCACAGGGGTGTCGAGCTCCAGTGTCAGGATGTTGGCAGGCAGTTGTTGACCCTATGTCTGGAGACTGTGGTATGGTTTATTTAGTGGCATCAATTCATTGCATTTGCTACTCCACATGGCAGAACGGAGTGTTGTTGCAGATTAGAGGAGGACTAACACTATAGTAGTGACAGCCTTTCCATGAGAGTTACCAGATTTGATGGTGCTGAATTAAAATTTGTTTGACTGTTGGCATGGATATACATATACATAACTATATATGTAAATTATATATACACATATATGTATAAATGTGTATGTATACACAGACATGACAGAAGTAAATATACACTCCATAAAACATCGCTTTATGTTTATTCTAATTTGTAAAGGTTTATATTTTTTTTTATTAATTGACATTTTTATGTTTTAGGTTCTATACACGATTGTTTGACCATGCCATGAACAAAAGGAACTGTCTGAATTTCAAAGAGGCCATATTGCTGGTCATTCTGAAGGTGGATATAGTCAGCATAAAATTGCAGAAAACCTTGGGATCCCACTTTCTACAGTTAATAGAGTGATTGTGCAATTCACCAGTGAGGGGAAGGAGTCCACATCACCGCATCCAGATCTGGCAGGACCCTTCTCTTTGTTAAGAGAAGTGCAGAGGATAATCCTCATTGCAAGTCTTCTGACATAGCAGAACAAGTGATGTCAGTCCCAGAACAGCTGTCAGGTATCTCCACAAACTTGGTTACTATAGCAGAGCAGCAAGAAGGAAGCCACATCTTCAACTAGCCAACATCAAACGGAGAAAAGATTGGGCCAGTGAGATGATGGAGAGGCCACTAGCATTTTGGGACACTGTCAAATTCTCTGATGAATCCAGATTTGCTATATTTCCTGACAGTGGTTGAGTATGGGTCTGGTGACTGTGATCAAATATTTGATGTGAAGATTGCAGCCAACAACAAAACATGGCAGCTATTTATTCTGTGATGGTCTAGGGAGCAATTTGGAGAAATGGCTGATCAGAGCTGATGGAATGTGAGGGAACATAAACTCATAAATAATTGTCCATACAGCAGAAAGGACTCCCTCCGATCTTATCCAGTGCTGAAAAGATTAAAGATTCACTGTACTTTGTCACATGGCTAAAATGACCCAAGATTTGTTGGATGAGAAGAACATTAAAAAGCTTCCATGGCCAAGCCAGTCACCAGATATGAAACCTACTGAATACCTCTGGGATATAATGGACAGGACACTTCATAAAAAGAACAAGAAAGCATCTTCAAAGCCAAATCTTGAGATTACTGTACGAAACTTGGTAAGAAATTCCACAAGAGAATATTCGTCATCTGATTGGTAACATGCCTAATAGAATCCTTGCATTGAAAAATGCAAAGGGTATGTCTACTAAATATTAAATATTCACATTATAACAATTAATAAATAATTTGAATGTATAATTTCAGATTTAAATAAATTTTAATGATTATAAGGGTGTCCATTTACTTCTGTCACATGTGTGTGTGTATATTCATATACAAATGTATAGGCATGAATTGAAAGACACAACAAAGAAAAATATGTGAATTCTGTGTATCTTTAACTTTGTAATTCCTTAATTTCTAATCCTACATTATGAAGAAATGATTATCTCCCTTGTAATAGCTACCATCACTAGGAAAACCACATATACTTGAAAAATTCCAGCTGTGATTTCACAAGAATCTATTTTAAACTGTTAATGACAGTTAAAGCACATGTGTTAATGAATAAATGCCGGTTTGACTTCATAAACGAAGGAGCACTAAGAAACAACAGCTTGAATCAATTGTCTACACCTCAAAGAATATATCGAAAAATGGTTTGCAGAGTTGTTTGTAGCACATGAAATTACTGGTTGCCATAAGACATTTTCACAAGGTAGAATTCCTTTGAAAACAGTTATTCTTAAACAACTAACATTCTATGAAGAAAAGAAAAAAATAAGAAACACATTCCATGGATTTCCTTCAGATTGTAATTGTTTTCATCTTTAATGAAACATCTCACTTTGTAAAATAATGTCACAAGTTAAATAATGCTGACAACTTCTAAAAAGAATGAAACAGTGCTATATGTGATTACTACTGACTAAAAATTCTAAGAACTTTGTAATAAAGCTGGGAACATTGGGGAAAATAGATTTTCTCAAGTGATCTGAGGATTCCTAGAGGTAATAAATAGCTTTTGTTACCTTGGTGATCTAATTGATAGTAGAGATATTCTGAGAATAAGAACCAGCTGTATAAAGTTCACAGAGATATTACCTCTGCTGGTAACAAAATAGTGAAACATGGGCCATGAATGCAGACAGCTTCAACAGACAAGAAAGTAATGAAGCAAGCATGCTCTGTTGGATGTACAATATCAGTGTGCACTTTGGATGACAAAGTGCAAACATGAGAGAAAAATCGGGCATAAACAATTTTGAGTGCTGGTATGGTCATGTGAAGATAGTGGACAAGAGAAACTGCATAAAGAAGTGCCAATTACAGATGAAACCTACAGAACTGAGAGACCCAGGAAGACATGGGATAAAACAATGAGGATAACCTCATAATGTTGAGCCTTACAGAGGTGATGACCAAAGACCAAAATGATTAGTGAAACGCTATGATCAAGAAAACCTGTACATCTTGTAAAAATGATGTCCTAAAAGTATATCCTAATGTCTATACTACTACACCCACTCTGTCTCTGTCAAACCTTTCCCACAACTCCTCTCTTTAATATCCAGTCCACCATCGCTCTTCTAACTACAACACTAGTAACTCAGCTGCTGTAATTACATGAGAGCACTAATGCGCATATCTCATCCCCTTTGTGTTATCTGTCATCTCTTTTTGGAACCACTTGACTTCATCACTCAGTCTGTATTCTCAATACCATCCCTTTCTATTTTATTTTCTGCTAAACAAACCTTCTCCAAATGACTGCCATACCTCATCCTTAACACCCTCTCACATCTGTTATCATTTTGAATACCTTCTGATATCTGCCTACGATACCCTTTTCTACCACCTTTGTTCATCACTCACTATATCCACCCCTACATACCTCTGACCTAATCTGCCAGTGTGGATCCCTCTCTCTCTCCAACTCTTCATACAATCTCCCCATCAGTCTATGGATTTATTATACAGCAGCTCTCCACCATCTCTTCATGTTTTGTACTACCACTTATCACCTCTTCCATCCTGACACACACTCATTTTCTTCACCTTCTCCCACAAACTGATATTCATATTGACCCTCCTTCACCCTTGATCACCATTCACTGTACCCACTTTTATCCCCATC
Organism: Octopus sinensis; assembly: GCF_006345805.1. Classification (NCBI taxonomy): domain Eukaryota; kingdom Metazoa; phylum Mollusca; class Cephalopoda; order Octopoda; family Octopodidae; genus Octopus; species Octopus sinensis. Next base: position 177,822,408 of record NC_042998.1, read on the forward strand.
TCTAACCATCTGTCATTCTCCTTTCACACTCTCACAAACTTAAACACCCATCTTTCCCAATCCTCTATCCCTATTCTCACATATTAATTTTCTTGTACATTGAGATATCATATTCATCAATCCAACCCATGTCAGCATGGAAGATAAACGTATGATGATGATGATATACATGTGTGTGTGTATACACACATATATATATTTATACACACACATGCACTTGTTTACATATAAATATATCATCACAATTAAAAGTCCAAATTCTATGCTGGCATAGGTTGGATGGTTTGACAAGATCCAGTAGATCCAAAGACAGCATCATGCTCCATTGTCTACTTTGGCATAGATTCAATGGCTGGATGCTTTCCCTAATGCAAATCACTTCACAACATGTCCTTGGTGCATTTTTCATGCTAACATCACTATTGAAGTCACTGCGCAGCATGCAAGACTACAAATCCCAAGAGAGGCAACTCTATGCTAGGAAATGAGGGATTACTATAAGAGGGAAGGGGCCAGAACAGACCATTTCTTGCAATAGAGGAACTGCATGGATATTCACACTTTAGAAGGAGTGGGGGTGAATCAGGATAGAGTTGAGAAAAGATGAAAATAGTGGTGATGAGGTATCTGAGTAGACCCTCAAGGTATAAGGTGAGTAGAAGTGAGTAGTGTGGGCAGTTAAAGGTTGTAAGCTTATATGTGAGGGTGAGAGATGGGAATCAGTAAGGGGATGTGAATATAACGAAAAAGAAGTGTTGAGGAATGGATGTAGTAAATGGTGGATAAGCTCCAATGGATGCAAAGGAGGTGGGGTGAAGAGCAGTAATGTTGATACAGTAGACAGGAAAAGATGAGTGAAAGAGAGAGATGACATGTGGTTGGGTAGGATGCCAGAGTGGTGGGGAAGAGAGGCAGGTACAGTGTGAGGAGAGTGAGAGATATATGGTGGTGGAAAGGAGATGATATGGTGGCTCAGAGGATAATAAATGTGAAATGTGGGTGGAGAGGACAATATAAGGATGGATATCTAGTGAAATGCTACAGAGGTGATGGGTGATGGTGTCTGAAAGAGGAAATTGGGCAAGAGGCCCAGCTGTGCATAAATATGACCATACAGTATTTCCAGGACTTAGTCTTGCCAATTGGGCAAGTCTCCTAGAGAAGTACACATCACCAGTCATGCTAGTCTTTTGTCATCTCCAAGAGATTCAAGATCCTGAGATCAGCCTTCACCATTTCATCCTATGTTTATCAGGGTCTCTGTCTTCCATAAGTTCCATCCACCTTAAGTGATAATTAACACTTCTTTATGCAACTGTTCTCATCTATAAACATATCATACCAGCAGACTTCTTTCTTGCACTCTACATGTCACTCTTCTTATGCTCAAAGATTTTCTCAACATATCTGCACTTTGTTATTCATGCACACTGACTTAACAGGTTCATCAGAACATTCTAGTTTCATTACTTTCTAATCCTTGCATTCATGGTCCATGTTCACTACCATGTAACTGCTGTTTATACAAAAGTATCATACAATTCTCAGAAAAAAATACTTTCTGTTACCAATAGAGGTAATAGCTCTCTGCACTTTTTCCAGTATTTTCTTATTCTAGCATCTATACTTTCAGAACAACTTCTTTCACTGCTAATTAGGTCACCTAAGTAACAGAAGGTATCTACTACTTTTAGGGATCCATCTGAGCATTTGAAAAAATTTGTTACATGTGTACTCTTCTGAATGGTTATTGCTTCAGCGCATCTGTCACATACAAAGTCTGTTTTCTCCATTAACCAGCTAGTGACACCATTGCGCCACTTATGAGTCCACAATTTGCATTGGATATACCATAGGAGATTTTTACCTACCCCTTTTCTACATATGAAGCAAGGTCATTTCCCTGATGTAAGCAAGATCCTGTTTATTTTCCTACTTAAGGACAGGGCATCTGTAGCAACTTTCCCTGACAAAAAACTGAAAGGCACTTCCTCTAGTCTTTATCTAAATAATTTATCCCTCCTTCAGTAACTTGTACAACCTGGTCCAGTAACTATCAGATACCTCTGATATTATCTCTCACTAAGACATCTTTACATTTGTAACAATTGATTATAATGCTACAACACCAGTCATTGGATATGACATCTGCCTGTACAACTGATTGACTATGCAGGAAGCTAGGCTGTACAATAAGCATTTTGGTATTAGTGTTTGATGGTCCAGGAGCTTTTCCTGCCTTCATAATTGGTTTATGTATACATATATATATATAAATACATTCACATATACACATACATACAATCATATACACATACATAAACACATACACATAGGTATATGGTGCATGGACAGGCATGTCCATGAACTGAAAAAGTTCACTTTCCAGCTATGTGGCTTCAACTTCAGTCCAACTGCATGGCACCTTGGACAAATGTCTTCTATAATAACCACTGGCTCACCCAAACCTCTGAAGTTGATTTATTGATAAAGAATTTTCAAGACGCCTGCTGTATTTGTGTGTGTGTGTGTGTATGCACACACACATGTATATATGAATGTGTGCTTGGTTGCTTGTGTTTCTTTGCCTTGATGGCAAGCAATAGTTATATATGAGTATTATTGTCAAGCAGTATCCTTTATTTCCAATCTTCTTTGAAAACATGTCTGGCCTGGAGGAAATATTACCTGCTTGGAAACAGATGAGGGTTAATAACAGAAAGGGCATCCTGCCTTAGAAAAATCTGTCTCATCAAATTTCATCTGACCCATGCAAGTTTTGAAAATCCTCCTCCTCATTGTTTATTGTCTATTTTACTATGGTTGCATAGCTCTGAATGGAGTTCAATGAAGTTGATGTCCTTCCTGTCACCAATCCTCACCTGTTTCCAAGATAATATTTCCCCCTGGCAAGATGTTTCTCACAAGTAACTGAAAACAAACGACACCATTTGTATAAGGATGATCCATGTTTACAGCATCACATGATACCAAGTGGAGACACACACATAGATATGTGTGTGTATAAATACATAGACACACATACATTATCATCATCCTCATCATTTAATGCCCACTTTTGCATATTTGCAGGAGTCACATAGCATATTGAAGCAAATTTTCTATGGTCAACCTTCTCAACCACACACACAAATACACACAATGGGCTTTTATTAGTTTCCATCTTCCAAATCCATTCACAAGGCTTTTATTGGCCCATTGTTAAAGTGGAAGATACTTGCCCAAGGTGTTGTACTGTGGAACTCAACCCAGAACTACATGGTTGGGAAGCAAGCTTCTTAACCACACAGCCAATAATGATGATATAGAATCAGGCATGGATGTGTGATTTCAGAAGTTCACTTCCCAACCACTCGGTTTCATATTCAGTCACACTGCACAACATTTGGGGATAGTGTCTTTAACTACAAACCTGATCCACAGAAGAAGAGCCCTGTAAATGGATCTGGTTTAAGGAAACCAAAAAGGCCCTGCATATATGTGTGTGTGTGTATGCATGCACATGAAACATGTGCAGCCATGAAAAACAGATAAATGTTTATGACAGAAAGTGCAACCTACCTAAACAAATTTATGCTGAAAAATGCCAAGTATGGAAAAGTAGAATATAAAATGGACATGTGTGTGTGTGTGTGTGTGTACATATACACATATCCATATAAACAGATATGTGTAGATATATATATAAATATACATATAATGCAGAGATGTATTGTAGATGTATATTTACATATGTCTATGTATATAATATATATACACATATCCATATAAACAGATAGATAAGTGTAGATATATATATATATAAATATACATATCATGCACAGATATATGTATATATTGTATATTTATGTGTGTGTGTGTGTGGTGTGTGTGTGTGTGTACATATACACATATCCATATAAACAGATATGTGTAGATATATATATAAATATACATATAATGCAGAGATGTATTGTAGATGTATATTTACATATGTCTATGTATATAATATATATACACATATCCATATAAACAGATAGATAAGTGTAGATATATATATATATAAATATACATATCATGCACAGATATATGTATATATTGTATATTTGTGTGTGTGTGTGTGTGTGTGTGATATATATACACACACACATACATGCACGCACATATCACTGTATTGACCAGACTATCAGACATCATTACACATTCACTGGTCACAATGCACTTCCCATTCTTTCATGACTGCACCATTGTTTTATACCTTGGCCCAAATCGTTAAACTAAATTGGTTTCCCGTTATCATAGTGGCCTTTTCCAATCTCTTAGATACCACTTGGCAACTGCACACGTTCACCTATTGCCAGTGAACCTTGTGACATGTCTGGTCCAGCAGAACTTGTGCTTTAAGTATTTTGTGATCACATCATTCATTCCACTCTGTCCAGTTTTTTCATTTCACATGTCCTCACAATCATATTCCTAGTATAGATCTTTCCATAGCCCTTTGCTTTGTAGCCAATGAATGTTCTTCCTTCCTTGCAAGAGTCCACATAGATCGGATGATGCCATTGAATAGTCTGGCACATATGACCTTGTCCAGCTTTGCTCTGATCACATCCTTTATTGTGGTGAATGCCTTTCACCCTGTCCTTATTCTCTTCAAGATTTCAGCATCCATTTTTTGGCACATATTCATTGTGTACTCTAAGTAGACATATGCCTTTACCTTCTCAATTTCATTGCTTCCCACCTCTATTTAGCCTTGAGCTATATTTTCAGACCATGTGCATTGTTTTCATTCAATTCATTTTAAGGCCTATTCTGGTCAAGGAAAATGTAAAGAGCCTTCAAGATGATGAAAGCAGACAAAGTTCCGGGAAAAGGCAGCATAACAACAGAGATGTTAAGGTGCAGTGTTGAAGAGCTATGGGAGAAGTCTTATTCTATGCTTCAATCACTGTCTGAAGGAGGATAAAATGCCCTCTCTGTGAAAAGAGTCAAATACCATCTTGCTTCAAAAGAAGATTTAAGAAATTATTGAACTATATGCCTCTTGTCACTTCTACAAGCTGTTTACAAAGCTCTTAGTCACCAGACTATTGAAACATCACGATGACCTGCAGCTGAGGGAGCGAGTAAGTTTGTGTAAGAACTAGTACAATGGGTCACATATTCACTCTAACACGGAAGAGTACAAGCCACTTCTGTGCATTGCTTTTGTTGACTATGATAAGGTCTTTGATAGCATCGAAGATGTATGCTCAGGGATGCAAATTATACATGCTCCACTGATATAACTCTGCTATCATCACCAGTAAGAGTTCCAACTGGGAAGGACATCAGAGAAGGAGACACCATCTTGCCAAAGCTCTTCACCAAATGTCTAGAAATAGTCATCAGAGACACTGACAGGTTAGATGGCATGAACATCAATGGTGAGTTACACATACAGCTCTAATTGATATACTTATTGCTAAAAACATAAATCAACTACAGACCATGCTGAGTGAGCTGGACACCCATAGCTCAGCAATAGCTTTTAAAATGAATTGACATATCTATATATTCTGTGACACTGGAATTAGTGATGACTGCTTCATATCTTGTAAGGTTAAAAGCATCAAGTGGCCCCTATAACTGAAGGAGAACAGGAAAATAAGTGAGCAATGATTCTAGGTGGAAGGATAATGAGTGGTGAGAGGAAAAACCATGGTAGGGAACAGAAGAGAAGGAAGGAATTAGTGACATGATTGAGTAAAAAGGAAGGATAAAGTTGAAAAGGTGATAGGGTGGGTTGTGCAAGGGATGGTTGAGGGGGGGGGCTGTCCAATATTATAAAGGACTAAGTATAGATAGGTGTTAGGGGAAAGGAAACAGGAAAGGAGCAACAGACTAGGCTGAAGTAAAAATTTGAGAGAGCAATTGCAAGAAAGAGAGATAGAGTTGATAGCTGCAGGAAAAGGGGACAGGGATGGAGCAACAGACTAGGGTGGATAGGAATCCTGTGAGAGTCATTGAAGGAAAGAGGTGTGGAGAGTTGTAGGTGTAGACTAGAAAGGGAAAGATTGGAAAGGTTGTTAAGTCAAAGAAAATGTATGTGAATATATGTATATATTTACATACACACACACACACACTCATATGCATACATGTTTATTTGTATAGAGGAATATGTGTGCGTATATATATACACACACACACGGATATACATAAATATATAAATGCATATATATAGCAGATGCAGGCATCAACGTAAGATTAATAAGCCTGCTTCTCAATCACATGGCCCGAGTTCAGTCCTACTGCATGGCACCTTTGTTTGTATCTTGTATGCAAATGTAATGGGAATATTAACTTGTTTGTTCAGAGGAATAGGGTGGTGAGATGCAGGGTATGCAGATATAGAAAACTTACCTCAACAAAATTTATGTGACTAATGCATAGAAAAGCGGAAGTAAACGAAAGATGTGTGTGTATATATATATATATATATATATATATATATATATATATATATATGTATATATGTGCGTGCGTGTGTGTGTATGTATGTGTGTGTGTGCATATACACATTTACCTTTGTATAGAAACTACATATATATAGGTATACACTGAACTTCACAAGGTGCAGCTTAAATCATCTAATTAAAGTATTTGCTACAAGTGCTATACAACTAATTTGAAATTTATTAGATCTATAACCAATGCACGTGAAATAATGAGAAAAGAATCAATCTCAAATACATCCACTTAATAACAATACGCATTTATGTTCATGTGTATGTATGTAGTATGTGTGTGTGTGTCACTATATATATATATATATAATATATATATATATATACACACACACACAGAGGTTCGAGTGCGATTTTGTGCTTTAAAAGATTTTTTAATTACACAGCTTCGAGTACAGCCTCACTGGTTGGCACTTTGAGCAAATGTCTTCTCGCCACAGGACAAATAAATTTGGTTGACTGAAAGAATATATATATATATATATTGCTATGAGTGTATATGTGCATACATGCGTGTGTTACAGTCGCCTTGTCTTGCCATCACGTGATAGTTGTAAACGAGCATCACCGTCATGCAAGCAGTGTCCTTCGTTTCCAATCTTCCATGGAAACATGATTGGTAGGTGGGGGGATTACCTTACTTGGAAACAAGTGAGTGTTGGCGACAAAAGGGGCACCCAGTAGTAGGAAATCTGCCTCAAAAAATCCCGTTTGACCCATGCGAACATGGGAGGAAAATGGACGTAAAACGACACCTACGACGATGACGATACATATATGCAAGTATCTATATGAATTTGATGGACGAAAATAAACTCAGGCTCAACTGGCTGAAGCTAAGGTGAATTTTAACGAAAGAATCTGTTCTATAAAATGACACCGAATGCAATAATTAATGAAAAAGAAAGGGGGAGAGAAAAGTAGTGTTGGATGTAAAGAAAGTGGCGACAAAGGGAGAAGGAAAAAAAGCTCAGTAATGAAGATTTCAGCTTGACTACAATGACAGTTGCAGTCTAAACGTCAAAACATACAGTAAAGGCATATATATATATATATGATAATACAGTCCTATGTATATATATGTGTGTATGTATAATGAGATAATCCGTCCTCGTTCTGATGGTCCACACTGTGCCTAGTAATAAACTTAACGCACTCTCCCAAATCGTATGCACTATGAGTGTATATGTATTTGTTCGAGGATAATGAATCACCGTCGGACCAACTCTGAGTAGCAACACAATGAATCATCGCATTCAAACGTATAAACTGTACATGTATTCATTATTCTCCTGTTTTCTCTCTCTCTCTCTTTATATATAATATATATCTTTATATATATATATATATATATATATATATATATTTACACACACACACATGTATGTGTGTGTGTGCGTAATGTATAGATGTATGCATATTATGTGTGTGTGTTGAGGTATACAGAACTGTGAGAAAATGTACTCAATAGAAATGTATGCATATGAGACTCAGACAAATGTGGCGTCACTGAAGCCGGGGTACCATTTTGGCGATGAAATTATTCTCAGAAGAGAAATAATAGAACCATTCTCTCTTTTATTAACAGTTAATGTGGCCATACACATACATACATCATACACACATCATACACACACACGCACACAAACACACACCTCAGTCAAACTGCTCTATTCGAGGAGAAACCGGACATAAAATGTCAATGAATCATATCTTAAGCTACATGATTCCAATTTTTCCCTTTTTGTGAATGTGTGAGAGAATATGAGTGATAGGAAATGTTCACTGAACAGAATTCAAATGCGACTCACTTCTTCGACAAGATATTTTCTCACTCAATTTATTAAATGTTTCTGTTTGAGAGAGAGATATTATATATTAACGTTATTGTTTTATATTATAATCATTATAATGAAAAATTCGGAAAATCCAGAATGTATCTCATTTAATAGTGGTGAGGAGAATATATTTAGTTTTTGTGAGTGTTTAATTTTATAGTAAAAGGAGGAAGTGAAGAAACGAGTTTCTGATATACAGAAAATATAGCTGAGATGTAATAGATATTATCACATACATTAAGAATAGATACTTTTAAAATTAATATAGAAAAAGTTACAAACATAGATCATTACTATTTCACACACACATATATATGTGCGTGTATATATATATGTATGTATGATTGTCGTGTTAGTGCGACATGAGCCGATGAAATATCTTAAAAGGGAAAGACAGAATATGCAGACGAAAATCTTAAGTTGAATATTTAGCCTAGTCTTATGTATGTCAGTAATGTCTGCAAATATTCACGGTAAACATTTTCACGCAGAAAACCGAATTCACAAATATATAATTATTCATTTAGCATCGCCGATTGCTGAATTCCTATTTTCATTACGATCAAACTCCTAAAAATCAACTGTAAATGACTAAGTGCGAAAATTATAAATAGTCAACAATCTTAAAAAGAAAGTAAAATGAGATTATATACATATATATCTATATATATAAATATATATATATATAAATATATATATATAATATGAGACACCTGGACTTCATGCCAAACGAAGACTGCTGTAACATAATTTGCAGTGTTAAAACTGCTGTAACATAAATTGTATTCTGAACAACAACAACGAGGGAGGAGGGGAATTTTTTTCAACGTCTCTCTAACCTACCTTCCGATAGTTCAAGATCCAATTCAGCAAGTTTTTCTTGAACATCTTCAGGAAGAGATGTTATGTCCACATCAATGTCTGCCATGGCTAGAGATATATTGCAGTTAATTCTTATTAATTTGTTTCTTTTCTTCTCTCTTTCTTTAAAACGTCCCTCTGTCTTTTAGTCTATCGCGTAGCCATCAATAGTCGCCATTTTGCTGTTTCCCCATCACTACACTCAAGTCTCGCGAGAACTGGCGTGGTCACAGACCAGATGCTCTCGGTGCTACTAGCCAGCCTTCACCATTTTTTCCACAACTCAAAATATAAAAATGATTTTTTTTTTTCTTTTTTACAACGAGTAAAAAGGCTTTGATTATCTGTTCTGGAGCTTTTCGTTTTTTCAGTTTTATTTTCTCCTGTTATTACATAAGCATTTCTAGCAAAAATTCTTCATATACTTCAATTTCTACCCCTCCCCTCATCTTTGGAAAGAATTTGTTGTAAGCGACTACCAATTATTCTATATCTACTCGTGCTCTGGAAATGTCATGGCAAACGGAAAAGTGGAGAGGGAGAGAGACATATTGAGAAAGCTGAGTTGTGAGAGGGAAGGGGAAGAGAGTGTAAAGGAAAGAGGAGGATAAACAGACAGACAGACAGACAGAAGGAGTGGGGGGATGGTAGTGTTAAGAATTATAATTCAGAAACAAGACTGAATTATAAAATGTGGTGGATACATACATTTATGCATATGTATATGTATCAATGTGCTTGGATGTCTGCATATGTGTGTGTATATATATATATATATATATATGCATACACATATATATGCTCTCTTACATAGACACACACATATATAAGAGCACACACACACAGGCCATTATTCTAATCATCTTTACCGACAAAACTCTTAGTATTTTAACTCCATGGAATAAGGTCGCAATATTTCAATTGCTAGGTCAAAAACAATCTTGAACAGTTTTTTTCCCCTTACACAACCCATACGCATTCTTTTCTTAACATATATTAGGTTATAACTAATCTCTATTTTTTATTTATTTATTTATTTATTTGTTTTGCCTTGCTTATTTTATTTCTTTTATTTATCATTTGAGACTTTTACCCTTAATTATTGCTTTAACAGACGCTCACGTTTTGGGGGAATTCTATCACTACTAATTCTGCCGGATTGCTTTGCTGTGGCTAGTTTATTCTACTCATGAACTAGATGGTTTGGGACAGCTACTATCACCAAATTAGATTATCTTTCCTAATCCAAAATATGGACTAGGCAAAGATAATTATGATTTCTTACACAGGCCAAAGGAAAATTGTGATGTTCATGCTTTTCCTAAGGGCATGACTAACATAACTGAAATGAATTGACTTAAACTGAGAATCTAAACCAGCCTGCAGAATCAAATAATAATAATGAAAAGAAATATATAGGGAATAGCTATTTATTCTATTTGTTTTCATGTTTCCCTTTTTAGTTTTTTTTTTTTCCTATTTTAATTTTGCAGTGAATCATAAAAACAAAATCCATAACAAACACCATCACTATCACCACAACTATCTTCATCATTACCATTGACAACTGCAATATTATCAGCAGTTCAATCTTTACACTTAATCATTTGTTTCTATCTGCTTGTATTCTATTAAACAGATTTCAGGTTGATGATAACAGCAAAATATATAAATAGTTGCTCCTGCTAGTCAAATGTAAATATCCAATTCACACACACATATGTGCGCATGTGTATATATATATATATATATATACACACGTGTGCATGTATATATATATATATATATTATATATATATATATATATATATATATATATATATATATGTGGAAGAGGTAGACCCAGGAAAACCTGGGTCGAGGTGGTGAAGCACGACCTTCGAACTCTAGGTCTCACCAAGGAAATGACCAGAGACCGAGACCTATGGAAGTATGCTGTGCGTGAGAAGACCCGGCAAAACCAGTGAGAACAATCAAAATCAAATCATATATCAGAAAGCAGGGGTTAAGTGACCCATCCGTTCGTGTCCGCTGTCAGCCTCGTCTGGCACCCGTGCCGGTGATACGTAAAAGCACCATTCGCTTGTGGCCGTTTGCCAGCTCTGCCTGGCCCCGTGTCGGTGGCACGTAAAAGCACCATCCGTTCGTGTTCGTTGCCAGCCTCGCCTGGCCCCGTGCCGGTGACACGTAAAAGCACCGTCCGTTCGTGGCCGTTTGCCAGCTTTGTCTGGCCCCGTGTCGGTGGCACGTAAAAGCACCGTCCGTTCGTGGCCGTTTGCCAGCTCTATCTGGCCCCGTGTCGGTGGCACGTAAAAGCACCATCCGTTCGTGTCCGTTGCCAGCCTCGGCTGGCCCCCGTGCCGGTGACACGTAAAAGCACCGTCCGCTCGTGGCCGTTTTCCAGCTCTGTCTGGCAACCATGTCGGTGGCACGTAAAAGCACCATCCGTTCGCGTCCGTTGCCAGCCTCGGCTGGCCCCCGTGCCGGTGACACGTAAAAGCACCGTCCGTTCGTGGCCGTTTGCCAGCTCTGTCTGGCCCCGTGTCGGTGGCACGTAAAAGCACCATCCGTTCGTGTCCGTTGCCAGCATCGCTTGGCCCCGTGCCGGTGACACGTAAAAGCACCATCCGTTCGTGGCCGTTCGCCAGCTCTGTCTGGCACCTGTGCAGTGGCACGTAAAAAACACCCACTACACTCGCGGAGTGGTTGGCGTTAGGAAGGGCATCCAGCCGTAGAAACACTGCCAGATCTGACTGGGCCTGACGAAGCCTTCCAGCTTCACAGACCCCAGTTGACCCGTCCAACCCATGCTAGCATGGAAAGCGGACGCTAAACGATGATGATGATGATGATGATGATGGTTGGTGTTAGAAGAGGCATCCAGCTGAAAAAACCAAACCAAAACAGACAGTGCAGTTTGGTGCAGTCCTCTGGCTTGCCAGCTCCTATCAAACTGTCCAACCCATGCCATCATGGAAGACAGGCATTAGATGATGGTAATGATGTATATAATCTAAACTTGTATGAAAGGAAAACAAATTCCAAAAATTCAGAGTATAGTAAATAATGAGAATATATAATTTACATATATATTTACCAATACTTTTTTGTACATAGAGTAAATGTGGTTTCTTTGTTGTAGTTTAATTAATAATGTTAGTGTTTAATCCTTCCTAGAATTAAGATTGAATGAATGTGGTGATAACTAAGGTATGTATGTTCCCAAATAACACTTTAGTGCTGTTGACACCTCTGGATTGAATGGTACTGCCCAGGTGTCGAAACCATAGTGATATTCGTGGGGCAGCTGGGGATGGAGGTATGTTGGATTGTTGGTATGGGTTATAATATTGTATGTGCAGAATAGTTTTATGTGATATATATATATATATATATATTACACATGATCACATGACTGACCAGGCTATCAGATATTGTTAAACATCACTGGTTACAATGCGCTAGTGCATTATTTTAGCCTTCAAATGATGCCACCCTGCTGGCTAGACAAACAGGTCAACAATCTCCCTGATCAAAGGGGGACTGGAGCAAGGTGAAATGAATCATTTTTCTCAAGAACACAATGTGCTACCCAGTGAGGGCATCAAACCCACAACTTACTAATATATATATATATGCACTAACAGTACCTCAGATAATGGAAATGGTGAAGTGTTTGATTCCCATCAAAGTGTACAAGAGTTCATATCACATCACTACTCATTGTGCACTGCCAAGACTTGTTGACCAAAAAGAATAGCTAACACTCCCTTTTGTAAATAGCAAGAGCATTGTATAATTAACAAGTATTTTATTGGCTTGTCATATTATGTTCATGAGTTCATATATACCAGAGGAAGCTAATGGGATATTGTGTCAACTACTAAGCTTCAGTCCAGCATACCAACTATTTCAGTTGACCTGACTTTTAAACCTGAACACTGCTCTGATTATGGGCCGCTTGTGATGCAGGTGCACACAATTCATTCTACATCAAATTTATATGTGCTGCCAAATAATTGTAGCTCTTAGCTCCCATGAGAAAAAGTGGGATGTTTAAAGTAACATACTCTTTTATTGGCTCAGGCTGGTTACCTCTATCCCAGCTTGGAAAAATAGTCAGTATATTTAATGATTGTGGAACAAATGACAGGTTCCACAACTTTGTTTCATTTATCAACTGAAACTCTCTCTAACCTACAAGATTCATAGCTGACCAGATACATTCCAGTCAAAAATTTCCCAACTCCTGTCTACTATCCATCTCCTCTGTCCATGTTACACTCAACTCTCTACTCAAACTTCACTCTGAAAGGTGGCATCTAAACATATGTAGACTCCACTTTTCCTGTCACCCACCTCTTTCATTTGAATATCAGTTAAAACTTCTGGTTAGTGTTATTTGAAGTTTCATTCTCTCATTTCCCCAATTAGATACGCTTCCTCTGTAACTCTCTGAATATCCCAAACCACCAGCAACTGTTTAACCACTTCTCTTCCTGTACTGAAAGCATATCTTATTTCACTCCACTTTACTCCATTATCCTCAGTAACTTTAGTACTCACAACTTCCCATGGTTCTCAGGCTCATCCCACATCAATGCTATCAGTGCAGAAGTCAAATCTTTTTTTCTAATTTTCAACCCTCTACTTTTATTTGCTTCATCCCATACTTAAATCACCGACCTACAGAGAGATACTTCAAACACCCTTCGTCTCCAAACTTAGTCCAACCAAACTATAGCTATCTCATCATCATCATCATCATTTAACGTCCGTTTTCCATGCTAGCAAGGGTTGGACGGTTTTGACTGAGGGCTGGCAACCAGATGGCTGCACCAGGCTCCAGTCTTGATCTGGCAGAGTTTCTACAGCTGGATGCCCTTCCTAACGCCAACCACTCTGAGAGTGTAGTGGGTGCTTTTTACGTGCCATCTGCATGGGTGCCAGTCAGGCGGTACTGGCAATGACTTCGCTCGAATCTTTTTACACATGCCACCGACACAGGTGCCAGTGAAGCGACGTTGGTAACGATCACACTCGAATGGTGCCCTTTTACGTGGCACAACCACTATTTTGTTTAGTATGTGTGCTAAAAACTACCCAACACACATCCACATAAGGCACAATGTCTCCCCACCCCATCAGACTTAATAGCACTGACTGGCTGGAGCTCCATCAGAGTCATGCCAGTTATCATTGGCAAAATACATGCATCACTTCTAACTCATCTAAGTACCAATTACGCACTGGAATCGATATAATCGACTTAATGCCTTCTTGTTTGTCCCCTCTGTGTGTAGCCCCTTGTGGGCAGTAAAGAAATAAGAAACATTTAGGCAACTAACTGAAACAAACCTTTTGTGCACCCTTCAAGTGCAATACAACAAGAGTAACAAGTGGTTAGAAATGGTAGTAGAGAAGATATGGTTTATGGGAAATATTAGTATGGAGCAGAATGGAGAGGGGGTAAGGTGAGAGATTGAGATGGCTCTGGAAGGATAGAGCAGAAGGTAAGGAGAAAATATGTAAAGTGTAGGAGTGGTGAGGAAGGAGATGTAGAGGGTACATATCAGTGGCTATAGTGAGCAGGGCTGGATGGTATATATGAGGGGGTTCTGAGAATCAAAGCAGATATGAGGTGTTAAATGGATTATAGCAGAGTAGAAAGATAACTGAAGGCACAGAAGGAAGACAATCACTGAATTAGTCTGATTAGGGAAGAAACAATAATGGGAAGCAAGTAGCTGGTGGCCAAAAAAAGTAGGAGGAGCAATATACTGTATTTCAACATGTATAAGGAACCCATTTTGTCAAAAATTAGGTTAAAAATATGGGAGTTTCTTACACATGGATAGTATTATAATTCTTTACACAACCTTTTTTTCCAAATTTTAAGCACCAAAAATTAGGGGGCTCCTTACACATGTTAAAATACAGCATATCACTAATGTTTTCTAGTGATTACAGTCACCAGGTAGGGCCATAGACAGAGAAGTGATGGAGGGTTGGATGTTAGGGGAATGAGATGTGAGGGACACTTGATAGGGCAGAATGGGTTACAAGCATAACCAGAATGCTTTTAGGGAATAATCTTTCCTATGGTGGACAGATCTTGTCAAAAATAGGGAATCACTTATCATCTCTGAATATATTCATATGTATGTATATATGTATCATTATCTCTTACTACTTTTCTATCATTATGTGTGTGCGTGCATATGTGTGTGTGTGCATATAAAGTTAAATTAGAATAACCAAAGTCTTAGTAAGTAGGAAAGCAGACAAAATCTGTCATTCATGAGCACCTGGTAAAGCTTGCGTACACAAATCGCTATGATGTTTGGGTACCACATGAGTTGAGTGAGAAGAACCTTTTGGATCGCATTTCCATCTGTGATTCCCATTATAAACGGAATGAAAACGCGCCTTTTTTAAAGCAAATTGTGACAGGTGATGAGAAATGGATTATCTACCGAGATGTTCAGAGAAAGCAATCTTGGATTAAGCGACATGAGCCACCCTTAGCCACCCCAAAAGCAGGTCTTCACCCTAAAAAAGTCTTGCTTTGTGTCTGGTGGGATTGGAAAGGAATTCTGTACTATGAGCTTCTCCCAAGTAACCAGACAATTCATTCTGAGAAATACTGCTCACAACTGGACGAGTTAAAAGCAGCAATTCAATAGAAATGTTCAGAATTGGCCAACAGGAAGGGTGTTGTTTTCCAACATGATAATGCAAAACTGCACATTTCTTTGGGAACCAGACAAAAATTGCTGCAGCTCAGCTGGGATGTGTTACCCCATCCTCCATATTCACCAGATATTGCTCCTTCAGATTTCCATTTATTCAGGTCTCTGCAGAATAGTCTTAATGGTAAAAATTTCAATTCCTTGATGAATTCTTTGCCATGAAACCACCTCAGTTCTGGGAAGAGGGTATTTTCAAGTTAAAGGAAAGATGGAGATGCATTGTGCAACAAAGTGGTTCATATTTGGTTGATTAAAAGTGTAATGGCAAGTATTTATTGACCATTTTCTTTCCTTTAAAAATCGGTACAAACTTTCTGGACAACCCAAAGGCATAGGTAGAAACTCTATAAGATGTACCCAGTGTAAGTTATGGACACATAAGAGGTGCAGCAATATCAAAGGAAGACTAAATGGGAAGGTAGTTTTTGTATGTGGCAGATGCTCAGGAGCAATAAACACAGAAAATGTGCAGAGAACAACTTCCACCACATTCCAAACTAGAAGTTGTTGATAGCTTCCGTTACCTAGGTGACCAAGTCAGTAGTGGGGGAGGGTTTCGCTGAAAGTGTAGCTGCTAGAATAAGAATTACCTGGGCAAAGTTCAGAGAGCTCTTACCGCTGCTGGTGACAAAGGGCCTCTCGCTCAGAGTAAAAGGTAGACTGTATGACGCATGTGTATGAACAGCCATGCTACACGGCAGTGAAACATGGGTTGTGACTGCTGAAGACATGCGTAAGCTCACAAGGAATGAAGCCAGTATACTCCAATGGATGTGTAATGTCAATGTGCATACTCGACAGAATGTTAGTACCTTGAGAGAAAAGTTGGACCTAAGAAGCATCAGATGTGGTGCGCAAGAGAGACGACTGCGCTGGTATGGTCATGTGGCAAGAATAGATGTGGATAGCTGTGTGAAAAGGTGCCACACCCTAGTGGTTGAGGGAACCTGTGGAAGAGGTAGATCCAAGAAGACCTGGAATGAGGTGGTGAAGCATGACCTTCGAACATTGGGCCTCACCAAGGCAATGACTAGTGACTGAACCTATTAGTCTATTAGTCTCTTTTGCTGAGCTGCTAAGTTACAGGGACATAAACACACCAACACCAGTTGTCAAGTGGTGGTGGAGGACAAACACAGGGTCAAAGACATGCACACACACACACATACATACAACAGGCTTCTTTCAGTTTCTCTCGACCAAATCCACTTACAAGGCTTTACTTGACCCAAGTAGAAGACAGTGGCCCAAGGTGCCACACAGTGGGACTAAACCTGGAACTATGTGGTTGGGAAGTAAACCCCTTACCACACAGCCACACACGTATATATGTATATATGTATATATGTATATATGCATATATATATATATATATATATATATATATATGTGTGTGTGTGTGTATGTATGTATGTATGTGTGCTTTTGCGTTTGCTCTGCCATCGCTTAACAACCAGAGTTCATTTGTTTACATCCCCATAACTTAGATGTTTGGTAAAAGAGACCAATAGAATAAGTACCAGACCTAAAAAATAAATATGCTGAAGTTAATTTGTCCAACTAAACCCTTCAAAGCAGTGCTTCAGTATGAGTGACTGAAGTGAAAAAAGGGATAAAAGGGAGAAGACGGACCTTCATTAATGAGTTTGGTTTATTACCAAAGACTTTGTCTCCACATGATTTTATGGGAGTTAACCAATCTGGCAGAGTCTCTTCCATTCCAGAGTATTGAAAATAGATGGAAATAACATGTATTAAATATAAATGAAAAATGTCTTTTTTTCTGTAGATTTGATTACCATAGCTACTTGATTACCAATAGCTTATCGTTATTTTATGGTAGTTATACTGAAATCACTAATGTCCATGAGAAAAAAAAAACATAAACATCATATAACCTCATTTATCTACCCTAAAAACTGAGGTTCTGTGCCATTGTAACAAATCAATATATTATGGAGAATCTTGCTAATACTGGAACAACCATCCACAGATTTGGTTTTTGGAATCAGAAAAAGGAGTTTAGTCAGTTGCTTGAGAGAAGAGACAGAGTGGGGAAGTGGCCGTGTCAGCCAAGGGAAGGAGAAAGAAGTCTTCTGGTGAGAAGGAAGCTAATATTACAAGCAGGCTTACACACATTCACACCACACACAATATTACAAAATCTGTGTATACATATAAGCAAATATATATGTACGTTTTTACAGCCACATATACATACAACTGACAGGATTTTCATTTATATACAATTAGATTGTTTTTCATTTTATAGCTTGTATTAAGTTGGTACAAAAGCATATATATATATACAATTATACAAATATTAAGTAGTAGTAATTCACTGAAGTTACGACAAAAACAAAGATAAACCAGCTGCAAAAAAAAATAAAATAAAGCTGTTTAAAGTTAAACAGTCAAAGTATCAATGTTTTTCCTTTAAGCTCTCCTCCAGATCATTTCTGTTCAAAGAAAATAAATAATGGGAATATATAGTCTTTTATTTGTTTACCTCTTTCACTCATTAGACTGCAGCCATGCTGGGAGAACTGCCTTTAAGGTTTCCATCAACCAAATCAATCCCAGTACATATTTTTAAGTTTAGTACTTATTTTATCAGTTTCTTTTAGCTGAACTGCTAAGTTACAGAAATATATATAAACCAATACTGGTGTCAAGTAGTGAGAGACAAACACAAACCTACATGCATACATGTGTGCTCATACATACATACATACATGATGGCTGCTCCCTCGTTATCAAGTATGGCCATTGCATGAAGCTTAACTGTTATTGGTGCTGTGATCAAGTGTGACTTTTTAGCCCAGCTAAAGATCTACAATGTCTTGTACAGAAATGGCAGGTAAAACCTTTACCGGCAATAGCCAGATGTAGTTGTAACTGGGCTTCACGTACCTTTGCATGTCGTTTAAGTCCTCCTGCCAAATTACACTCTCTTCCACATGTGTAACAGATATGATTAGTATGGTGTGTAGAACCACCACATACAGACATACATACATACATACATACATACATACATACATCTCCCGTGCCGGTGGCACGTAAAAAGCACCATCCGACCATGGCCGTTTGCCAACCCCGTCTGACATCTGTGCCGGTGGCACGTAAAAAGCACCCACTACACTCACGGAGTGGTTGGCGTTAGGAAGGGCATCCAGCCATAGAAACATTGCCAGATCAGACTGCGCCTGGTGCAGCCTTCTAGCTTCCCATACCCCAGTTGAACTGTCCAACCCATGCTAGCATGGAAAGCGGACGCTAAATGATGATGATGATGATACATACTGGTGTTGGTGTGTTTATGTCCCTGTAACTTAGCAGCTCAGCAAAAGAGACTAATAGAATAAGTACCAAGTTTTAAAATAATGGAGTCGATTCTTCATGGTGGTACCCCAGCATGGCCACAACATTGTCACATCATTAGTCAACCTTGGTGCCATGCAACAGATCTGAACTGGAAGGCACATAGTTGCAAAGTGAGCTTCTTAACCATCCACCCAGGCTTATTGAATAAAAAAAATGCGATGCCAGGGAAATAAAATACTTACAGTTAGAAGCTGAAACTATGTTAAGAGCATAACTTTGTGAATAATTACATCACTCACGAACAATCATTTTATTTTTGTTGTGTGATTAATTTTTTCAGGAATTCCATACTTTTTTAAACTCATTATTTTCAGCTTCTGAAGTATCAAACACTTGAGAGTCAAATTTTCCTAAGCTGCATTACTCAGCACTACTCATTCCACCCATATTTCTTCCTCTTGTCATTTTTATTATGTCACATTTAATAACCCTACACTAAACATTTTTTTCAAACCTATCTGCCTCTGGAACGCTGTTCTGGGTTTTTTTTTTTCTGTATGAACTATCTTGTGGTTAAAACTGGATACCAAACCACATGCCCTTCACAATTTGATGAGTGGGGTCCCCAACTTCTGGAACAAAATTAATAAGATTTCCACACTGGAATATGAAAAATTATTCAACAGTCAATAATTTGATATAATCCATTTAACCATTATGTGTTAACCATGTTTAGAACAGATACAAACCAATGAATATATTGGGGGTTCATTATGTGAAACAAACCTAACTAAACATTACATGTCAAAACTAAATCCAAGGTTTTAGAAGAGATTGAAATATAAAAATATTGGCTACAATTGTCTTGTTGCAATTTTCTGAATTTGTGAAACCATTTATCCATGCCATTCTAAGAATCTGATAAGGTGAATGAGAAAGCAAAGCATTCATAGTTGTGTAACATTTACATTTTATTTCATTTTAAAACATTAAATTAGTTTTGGTAGTCTTTCTTTGCTAATGGCTGTTCTTGCATGGATCAAGAAGCTTACACAAAATTAAAAAACACTTTTTGTTCTTTTCTTTCTATTTTGTACCATTTTTTCCATGCAAGCATGAATGGGATGCTTTTTGCAATTTTGGATTTCAACGTATAATTTCTTGGAACTATTGTTTTTTATATATGGATACCCTTTTTCTTAGCAAATCAGTTAAACAGGAATGGAACATGTTATTAGCTCAACTGACTAGATTGTTTCTTCTATCACATCTACAAGAGATTACTTTTCTGAAAAAACAAGCTGTGAACCACCCTTTCATCAAACCCATCCTCATTGTCCTCTTCTCTTCTCATCATCTCTAAATTGCCTCTACACACAGCCCTACAAATTAAACATTTCACCCAAATTTTCTTCCCCAGAGCTGCAACTCTCTAAAGTACTTTCCATGTTCATACTTTTGGAAGAGAAGTTCAACTTGATCCTCAGCTACATTGACCTTACTGACCTGGAAAAATTGATAGTGACTCTGGATATTGCCTAAATAATAAAACAAAATAATGTGCCTTGCAAAAGGCATAACATAGTCATCATTATCATGATTTAATGTCCATTGTTCATGCTGGCATAAGTTGGATGGTTTGGCATGGAGATGGCTAGCAGGGAGTTGTCCAAACTCCAACTGTCTGTTCTGACATGGTTTTTACTGCTGGATGCCAACCACTTAGCAGAGAGTGCTGGGTGCTTTTTACATGCCAAAATTTAACACATGCTTCAGAGAGGAGATGTTTTGAGAAGGAAGGACAGGAGTAAGTAGTGAGTGTGGAGCCTGGAATAGATACAATATTGGAGATACAAGTTGGAGAAATAACTGAGTTTGGAATACTTGTACTGGAGTGGCATGACATAAGTCAGTTCTGAGAAGCAGTGACTGCTATAACAGAAGCAGTAAAAGAGAAATCAGCACCTCTGTGGGTAGAGATTTGAGTATGCTTCTGAACAACTTGAAGTCAATTAGTTATGTTTATTTGTTTTGCCATTCCAGTGCCTTGATTAACATACCACTAAAACATTAAAACTATTTAAGGGAACCGAATATAAAAGGAGAATGTAAGCAATACAATTAAAACTCAATATTCTATTCTTTTTCATAATAAAGCAAGAATATAGAAAGATAATATCATTCCCTTTGACCTCCTCATAAAAGTACTGTTCCCTGTTAGAATGATAAAACATTGTTTTTCTTTTTTACTTTTGATTTTTTTTTACATATACTACCCAGGCTGGGATTGAACTAACCAGCATTTATACTCTGTGCTTTGGAATTCCCTATTGTATAGGTTTTGCTACAGAGAAAATAACATGAGGTAGTTAGCACATATTATTAGATTTATTTAACAGCCCTTGAGTCTTTAAAGATAACTAGTGATCAACATTACTGAAGTCAGATTAAAATTATCTTTCCAGTAGAGGATTTCTGTATTAACATTGATTTTGTATTTGCTTATTTTCTTTTAATTTATCCTTTCCTTTGTTTCCCCTATGACTTCCTGTTCAATAAACACTTTAATCACATATGCATTACATAGGGATCCAGTAGAGATGCCACGGCCAGAAATGATGTTAGAGATGTTAGTATACAGCATAATAAAACAATTCTTCCGATACCATAACCATTCCTTGAAATGATATACCCTAAAATAGCTATTTTATTTATAGTGTATAAACATTATAAAAGCTTAATCTAGAATATTAGAAATCTGAACTCAAAATGGCTACATTGTATTTCTGTTCATAAACAACACTCATTTTGTCTCAAGACACAAAACCTTGGAGAAATGGTCTGCTGACAGTTTGTGGGTTTCCATTAGATCATAATTACTGAATAATAACCTTGGACGAGGAACTTTGAACTGAAAACTCCTTCCTAAAATTACATAATGAAGACTAAATTCTAGTAACATTTCATTTTAAATCCTTGAAAATTCCTAAACAGAAATTCTTCAGTGATTCAAAGGGATTTATGAAAAACATTTTTAATGCTGTATTAAGCACCATATCAAATAAAACTTATTATTTTGCATATGAATTATTCCCATTGGACAGGCAATGTTGCTTATATGATTTTATTTTTATCAAGGTTATAAATGTTGGTAGATTATTTAAGCAATTAGAGCATAAAAATAGAACTGTAAACGTCAATTATTGCACAATAAACTAATTTCATTTCACAAAACTATTTCTATAAAAATATTAACATTGGGTCTGTGTGTATGGCCACCTGCTTTATCTCCATCATCATCAATGCCACCACCACTGCCACCACCATTTCTCTTCTTGTCTTTATAAATTGCGTTCATCTTTAATCTGATCTTATAGAATAAGGAAAATCATAATCTAAGCAAGACAGACAGAGACAAAGGCATGAAAAGATAAAAGAAAAGAGAAAAATTCTAAAGAAAACACTTTATAATCTTCATGGATTTATTTGTTAGGTGACAACAGATGTTGCTGTTGTTGTTGTTATTCAGTATCAGAGCAACACTGAATGAGCAGACTTATGTTGAACCACATTCCATGCATGACCATCCTTTCTTCTTGTTTAACTAGCACAGTTAATACATAATCTAATATTTCCTTCCTTTTTTTGAGACTATACGATGTGAGCTGAGTGAATTCAACAGCTATTTTTTATGGATCAAGTGATCTGCTAGAAAGAGCAACTAAATTCCCTTATCGCAACTCTTTCAGGCTGATGCCAGCGCCACCTCGACTGACTTCTGTGCCAGTGGCACATAAAAAGCACCATCCGAACGTGGCCGATGCCAGCGCCGCCTTGACTGGCTTCCGTGCCGGTGGCACGTTAAAAGCACCAACCGATCGTGGCCGATGCCAGACTCCCCTGGCACATGTGCCAGTGGCACGTAAAAAGCACCCACTACACTCGCGGAGTGGTTGGCATTAGGAAGGGCATCCAGCTGTAGAAACACTGCCAGATCAGACTGGAGCCTGGTGCAGCCCCTGGCTTCCCAGACCCCGGCCGAACCGGCCAACCGTGCTAGCGCGGAAAACAGACGTTAAACGATGATGATGATGATGAAAGAGAGTTATGATGTTGGTGATGTCTATCATGCTAGTGTTAGTTATTACTTGTTAGATGTTGTGATTGCATGAATAGAATGTAAAATTCAAACCATTCCTATGGGTTATAGTGATGTTCATGGTGGGGATTGTGGCACTGGTGATGTTCATTATGTCAGTTACTATTTGTTGGCTGTTGTGAATCTAAATATTGAAACCATTCTCGTCTAACTTATCACAATTATCTCTTGGCTAAAGGCTTTATTTTACCATATAAGATTTGCTCTGGAAGGATTTAAGCATAGAGGCCAAAGAAAATCTTGACATTTATACTATGTATTTGCTGTCTCTTGTAAAATAGCGCCTGTTCTATACAGAAGTATTGTTTTGCAAGTATTATTAATCTTTGTGCTGGTGGCATGAAAAGAGCACCCAGTACATACTGTAATGTAGTTGTCATAAGGAAGGTTGTCTAACTGTAGAAACCATGCCAGCACAAACATCGAAGCACAATGAAGCCTCTGGACTCATTAGATCCTGTCAAAAATATCCAACCTGTGCTAGCATGAAACATGGGCATTAAGTAATTATAATTATGATGATGATGGTGGCAATTATGAAGACAATGATAAAGACAATAACAACAACAATAACGATGATGATGACAAAAGCAACAACAACAATGTAACATTGTTAAGACTGAATAGTTATATTGGTTTCAAATTTTGGCACAAGGCCAGAAATTTTGGAGAAGGGGGTAAATTGAATACATCAATCCCAGTATTCAACTGGTATTTGTTTTAACCCTCGAAGGATGAAAGGCAAAGTCAACCTCAGCAGTATTTGAACTCAGAACATAAAGATGGACAAAATGCCACTAAGCATCTTGTCTGGCATGCTAACAATTCTCTGTTAGCTCACCACCTTTCCAAATAGTTATATTACTGTTGCTTTGAATTGACTAAGATAGTTTTTCAGAAGCTGGTTGGACTATGGTATGTTGAAAACTATTTAAAGTTTTGAGCTTTAAGTCCCATGTGCTTTTACTTTGTTTGGGACTCCACTGATAATTATCAGACTATAATTTTATGGTTTGTTAAACTGGACTTAGCTGAGCAGAATGGAGGGCAGCAATGCATATAATGTTTTGTATGTTTCTATGTATTGAATGAGTTTATGCAGTCATTATCCATATCATGTTTACTACATTTATTTGTATTATGTGAATTATTCAAGGCATATCATATCCTGCTTAACATATTTGATTGCACAGAATGAGGTAATCAGGCTCATACCATGTCAAGTCATACCTCTAGCATTATTAGAGAAGTCAAAATTTTTCACCAACCTTTCCCACACTTCTGAGTCATGGGTTCTCTTTATACTAGTCAGGGTTTGGATTTTTTAAAAATCTAGGCTCTAACTAATCTAGTAGAATTGAATGTTAATGTAACTTCATTGTAGTATTTCATTAGCTTTAGTAACCCTGATGGCATCCATCACCGCCTAAAAATATAGGTG
Organism: Octopus sinensis; assembly: GCF_006345805.1. Taxonomy (NCBI): domain Eukaryota; kingdom Metazoa; phylum Mollusca; class Cephalopoda; order Octopoda; family Octopodidae; genus Octopus; species Octopus sinensis. Next base: position 177,847,301 of record NC_042998.1, read on the forward strand.
CTACTAGATCTCAGTGAGCTCATCTACCTTTGACAGGTTTTGTTTTTCAATCCTACTGGATACCCAATACTCATACAAATGCCAAGTTTTGCAGGAGATCAGTGTAGTCACTGACAGCATAGCTCATGAGCAAGTAATACTGAAAAACATGATTGCCAGATACTGACCTGACAGTAGTGTTCAAAGTATGTTGATATGTTGAGTAAAAAGAGGTGGAGGAAGTGCAGAAAACTGTTGTCTTTGTTGGCATAAAAGGTTTCTTTTCATGTAGTGTGTAGATGGTGAAACATTTAAGAAGTGCATTGTTTCATGGTGTTGAGATATAAGGATTGTGTATAGAAGATGTAACAAGATGAGAGTTTCAGGAACACTTGAGAGGTGTCTGGTCTTATCCTGTTACATACAATAGTCGAAGAAAAGGAACCAAAAATCTGGCTGTCTTCGATAACAATAAATAACACTTTATTCTTTGGGTTCACAGGTTAAATATATACATATATATTTTTTAAGGGCAAACCGGCAGCCAAGTCCACAGGGCTATACACAAATGTTCACTCAGGTAAGCCAAGAAGACATGGTCTCCATTCTCGCTTCGAAGAGAGCTTCTCTATGCGTAGGGTTTTCCCTGAGAGAAGTTTTAGTCACGTTCGCCCGTTAGGGCTGCTCTTCCAAAAGGGCAGATTTAGCAGAGACGCTTTCAGGTGGCAGTTCCTGCGCATGTGCATGAGGGAACTTCTGGCACCTACCGGAAGTAATCCAGCTCTGCGCATGTGCACTGAAACTTCTACGATAGCGTCACTACATGGCTCCCCCTCGAGTGCAGAGGCATGAAACAAGAAGATTGTAGTGGCTGTAGGAAACAAGATGGCTACCAATCCTCCTGAAGATGTGGCACACAATATGTCAACAGAAAATTGAAATGCAAAAGAATATATAACATGCACAAAGTTCTTTTTGTCTCTTCACAAAATGTCCAAGAGTAAAACATGAAATTGACCAGAAGAAAGGAATGTTAAATGTAAATTGGTTTTGAAAGTCTCTTGGGCCAATGAACAGTTCTGCCTGATCTAGTAATATACGGTGTGCTCAGGGCACCCATCGATGGTGTGGCGTTGTAGGAGCCGGCAGAGGCAGAGGTGTCTGTGTGGGTGAATGTGTTGTCAAAGGTGCATAGGTGGGTGTGGAAACGGTGTCATCAAGAGATGAAGACAAGGAAAATTTAGAGTGAAATGATCTGGCTACAAAGCAGAGTTCAAATTGACTTCAAAGGCATCATTCAATGCATTTTGCAGAGGTAGATGCACTGGTTTTAATCCCTGATAAGAATAGACAAAACTTATTTGGTTAAAAAAGAATTACATGTTGACTGATGAAGTTACTTGTGAGGGAGAAAAACATAAGAAGAGACAGGAAGGAGAATTGAAGGATCAATAGAAGGGGTGACTCTACAAATGAATTCAGCTCATCCAATCATGGAAACATGTGTTAAAGTGGTAACAACTACTGTTACAAATAATTTGCAGACTTTTTTTAATTTTAGATACAAAACAAAGTTTACATTCTTCTATTTTTTTATAGATACCTATCAAACCCAGCTAATCTTTCTTTGTATTAAACTAACCAGAATAATGTAACAATTTTTTGTTAAGGAAGCTGATTAAAATAGCATTGTAGCATCTTTTCTGTCCATTATTGATATCTTATGTTCTTTCTATATGACTTGGCATGCTATTAATGTGAACATGACTCTTCATGTGTAATACACCATCACAATACACTCAAATAACAAAAGTAGACAACATTTAAGCAGTGAACATTTCCATTTAAATTGACAGCCATTCTTTCACTGAACACAGTTTGGTGTTATTTCATTTCCTTTATTTCTTAGACTGAATATTATTGAAAATAGTGAGAGACAAAGAGAGAGAAAAAGAAAAGTAAAGACTGTCTAGTTCTTGCTAGAGGGCAACCTTGCACTGCAAATGATACAGTGGTTGGCTTCAACAGAATCCAGTGAACAAAGAAACACTACTGTTCCACTTGAGCAGTTTTATTTGCTATTGGTATTGTTTCAGGGAGTATAACTTCCCAACTAATTATAGACAGCAAGACAGCCATGTGATAATTCCTTACTATTGCAAATACAATTGATTACCTTTCTATACAATATCTTAAGTGATTTATCTTTATAATACTACAGTTGTTCAGTAAATGAAAATAGCACTAAAAATATCTCATATAAAACTATTTCTCAAGACAACTTCCAGCCCATAGCCTAGTTACACAGAGAGTCATTAGATGCTTTTTACACCCTGTGATAAAAAAAAAAAATCTGTATTATTATTGCTTTCATGGCCTCTATAGCGGAATAGGCTGACCAAAACATTTAAGAATAAAATTAGACACTTTGCCAGCATTTAAAGGTCAGTACTCCTCTTCTAATTAACAGCCTGTCTGTGTCAACTTGCCTTTCAAGACAGTGTCTCTCTAAACTACAATCATAGTAGGATTTGAGTCCATCACAGCAACTACAGTGTCATGTAGTAATAAGAAAACAGTAACCAAACCAGTTTTAAGAATCTGCTCAAATAGACCATGACCACATGGAAGGACGAAGAAACAAAGTATAAATCAATAAAGAAAAGAAGTACAACAGATCAACATTGCCCCTGTGGACATTTTTCATGAGACCAGGTGAAGGAAGGTGCAAGAAACAGGATTCCATTCTAGAGATAATGTGAAGGATTTCATGACTGCACATCAAAACAATCATCAATTATTCAATGTTGTTTCCAAAATTACTCTAAAATTCATACTTTATAACTTTCTACTCTACATAGTTCTAGAGATTTCTCTGTATAGCAGAAGTATTTAGTAGACCACTACTCTAACCCCTCCACCACAGTTTTACCATTACAATTATTGTGTTAATGCAAAAGGAAGGACTACCCACTCATCCACTCACTCTACCCAATTCTTGGTCCCACTTCACTTATATACACCACCCTGTAACTTGGGTGTCTCTCCACTCCTGTCACATCTACACTATCTTCTCTTCCTTCTCACTCTTCTCTTTCTCCTCTCCTTTCTCCCTTTCTCTCCTCTTTTTCCTCTCTCTCTCCTACTGCAGTATCCATGTATCTCTTTTACTGCAAAACACCTGTGTCTGTCCTACTACTCATGCTCTCACCTGGCACAGAGCCATCTTCTTCAATACTACTCCCCACCATCAGCCGAGGAGTCTTATCTTGTAAACAATTCAGTGACCTCATTGCTACTGGTGCCACATAAGAAGCACCCAGTACACTCTGTAACGTGGTCAGTATTAGGAAGGGCATCCAGTTATAGAAACCATGCCAATGCTGACAGTCTTCTGACTTGCCAGCTACAGTCAAATTGTCCAATGCATTCCAGCATAGATAATGGATATTAAATATGATAATGATGATGTTGTCATTTGGTTTTTGCATAAGCAACATTTTTGCAAAAATCTCACAACAATTTGCTGTGGAATCTGTGTTTAGAGAGAAATTGTTAAAGAGTTAGTTTACTTTCTAATAATTCTGGAACAGTAGGTAGTATCTTTAACAAGTTAAACTTATTTTGTTGACTGCCTGCTAATGAGATGTTTCGAGAAACTGGATCCAAGACAAATGATTCTGCAATCTTTTGTTGAAGAAACCACACAAGATAATTTATTTATAGAGATCAAATGTCTGTGTTACACTTGAGCTCATTCTCTCCATCAAATAAACATTGCCTGTATAGGTGTATGGCATGCCAAATGTCAAATGTTGAAATGATCACAGAGCAATGTAAAATGAAGTGTTTTGCTCAAGAATACAATACACCACCTGGTCTGTGAGTGCAGTGCTCTAATAACTAGGCCACTCACCCTCACTAATAAGAATTATTATAATAAAATCTATAATCATATTGACCAGTAGTTTGTCTTTGTCTCTTTCTTTTACCAAAAGTTGATGTTCAACTATGTCATCCAAGAAATATTTTTCATCACATTAAACTTGTGAACTTCTCAGCAGTTATTTATTTTCAAATGTTTCTTTTATTTTTAAAAAATTTTACTTCTTTCAATCATTTAACTGTGGCCATGCTGGAGCACTGCCTTTAGTTGAACAAATCAACCCCAGATCTTATTCTAAGCCTAGTACTTATTCTCTCAGTCGAACCACAAATTTACGGAAATATAAACACACAAGCATCGGTTGTTAAGTGATGGTGGGGGCACAAACACAGACACACAAATACATATATGCATATACATATATATATATATATATCCCTCTCTTTCTTGGAGAGGCACTACGACAGGCTTCTTTCAGTTTCCATCTACAAAATCTACTCAGAAGGCTTTGGTCTGCTTGAGGCTACAGTAGAAGACGCTTGCTCAAGGTACTATGCAGTGGGACTGAACCCGGAATCATGTGGTTGGGAAGCAAGCTTCTTACCACACAGCTATGCCTGAAAACTAAAGCATTTAAAAATATATTCCCATTGACAAGGCCACAGGTTTAGCATGGTGAAAATAGTTTTGGGGAAAATATATATGAACAACTATTTATGTAAAAAGAAAGCAATAGAGAAGAACAGCAACAAGTGATTGTACATATAGGCTTTAATAGGGTGTCTTTTCCAAAATATAACAACATTTGGTCTCAACACCCAAAGCATCAAATCAAAATTCTTGCAAAATTTCCAAATTATGGTAGTACTTAAAGGAAAACATTATTTTGGAGGCTATTATTTCTTCTTATAATCAAAAATTGCAGCAGGTGCACTGTTACTATTATGATCATAGAATTAAACATTCTCTAAGTTTTATATTCTAATCCATATTAATCTACAAAACAAAATATTAAGAAACCTATATACATAAATTTTAATATAAATATGAATAATGTGATCAAAATTCTGCTTAAATGATAAAAATGATAATTAAAAAATTGTATAGATTTTAACTAATTGTATATATGTGCATGTACATGTTTGTATGTGTGTGTGTGTGTGTCTGTGTATATGCATCTATGTGTGTGTCTGTGTAAATGTGATACATACACACACACATGCACACACACACATGCACACACACATATACATATACATATATTCATTGATACACATACATGCACATACACACACATACATACACAAACAGATACATATATCTATATCTATCTATCTATATATATGTATATATCTATATATATATATATATATATATATATATATATATATATATATATATATATATATATATATATATATATATATATATATATATATACACACATATGCACACATGGTTGAAATAAAAATTTTCTGAGTAAAGGTAAACATTTCACGTGTAAAGGATTTGGAATTAAGGAAAAAAGCCAAAAATATTATAAATACTTTCTTGTTCAGTGTAGTGTTATATTTAAATATCTCCAACTTAAACACATTTAACATACTAACAATATGTTAAATTGATTTAATTACTTGATTTCATACATGCATATAGATATGTGTATGCATGTGCGAGTATGTATGAATGTATTTGTGTTTGTGAGCACATGCAGTATAGCAGAATGGTTACAAAGTCTGTCTCTCAGTCATGAGATCTTGGGTTCAATACTGCATGGCATCTTAAATATTATTTTCTAAAGCCTTTTGGTTGACCTTTAGCTTAGTGTTTAGGGCATTGTGATCACAATCATCAGGTTCTGAGTTTAATTTTCTGACTGGATTGTGTGTTCTGGGCAGTTTATTTCACATTGCATCAGATCACTCAGCTAGTGAAATGTTCTTTTTTTTTATTTATTTCATTCATTTGACTGCAGCCATGCTGAAGTTCCACCTTTAATCAAACAAATCAACCCCAGGACTTATTCTTTGTAAGCCTAGTACTTATTCTAATGGTCTCTTTGCTGAACCACTAAGTTATGGGGACATAAACACACCAACATTGGTTGTCAAGCAAAGGATGGGGTGCAAACCCAGACACATAAACATATACACACACATATACACATATATATATATATGATGGGCTTCTTTCAGTTTCTGTCTACCAAATCCACTCACAAGGCTTTGGTCGGCCCAAGGCTATAGTAGAAGACACTTGTCCAAGGTGCCACGCAGTGCGACTGAACCCGAAACTGTGTAGTTGGTAAGCAAGCTACTTACCACACAGTCACTCCTGTGCCTATATATTTATATATGATAATCTGGAACTCGACTGAGGATAGAAAACTCCAAATGATCCGTCCTTGTTTTCCGTGTATTGTCTGTCTGGATATTTTGTTTTCCTTTTTTTTTGTTTCACCTGTCTGGATGTTTTGCATTCTTGTTCCATTTTTGTATACATATATGTGTGTGTGTGTGTGTGTGTGTGTGTGTGTATGTATGTATGTATATGTGTGTATATGTGTATGTATGTATGTATGTATGTATGTATGTATGTATGTATGTGTGTGTGTATGTATATCTGTGTGTGCATATATATATATATGGCTGTTAGTAAGGTTAGGATTGGCAATGAATACAGTGAGGAATTCCAGGTAGAAGTTGGTGTCCACCAAGGCTCAGCCCTCAGTTCCCTTCTATTCATCATTGTCCTCCAGGAAATGACAGAAGATTTCAAGACGGGTTGCCCCTGGGAGCTCCTCTATGCTGATGACCTAGCCCTCGTAGCAGAATCACTACCGGAACTAGAGAAGAAATTTCGTGGGTGGAAGCTAGGTTTAGAATCAAAAGGCCTTGGGTCAATGTAGCAAAGACCAAAGTTCTAGTAAGTAGGAAGGCAAACGCACCATACACACAACTTCAGGTAGGTTGCCCTGCTCAATCGGTAGAAAAGGTGTAGGTAGAAACTCCATAAGATGTACCCACTGTAAGCTATGGACGCATAAGAGGTGCGGCAACATCAAGGGAAAATTAACCAAGAAGATAGCTTTCGTGTGCACAGGGGCAATAGTTACTATTGATACTCAGAAAACAGATTCCATTACACTCCTGGGGGAGAAACTAGAAGTAGTTGATAGCTTCCGCTACCTAGGTGACCAAGTTAGTAGTGGAGGTGGATGCTCAGAGAGTGTTATCACTATAATAAGAATAGCCTGGGCAAAATTTCGAAAGCTTCTTCCCCTACTGGCAACAAAAGGTCTCTCACTCAGAGGGAAAGGTAGATTGTATGACGCATGTGTGCAAACTGCCATGCTTCACAGCAGTGAAACATGGGCTGTGACTGCGGAGGACATGTGTAGGCTTGAAAGAAATTAAGCTAGCATGATCCGCTGGATGTGTAATGTCAGTGTCCAAGCACCCTGAGAGAAATGTTGGACATAAGAAGCATTGGATGCAGCATGCAGGAGAGACGTTTGCATCGGTATGGTCATGTACTTATGGATGGATGAGGAGAGATGTGTGAAGAAGTGCCACTCCCAAACTATTGAAGGAATCTGGGGTAGAGGTAGATCCAGGAAGACATGGGACAAGGTGGTCAAGCATGACCTTCGTACGTTGGGCCTCACAGAGGCTATGACGAAAGACCGAGACCTCTGGAGATATGCTGTGACTTCGAAGACCCGACAAATGAAATGAGTTCATGGCTTGCAGGACGGCTGCTGTACTTGAGGAGACCTATTGTGTCAAGTACATCAACATCAACATAAAAATTGAATGGATATTGTAGTTGTGATACCTGTGCCGGTGGCATGTAGGGCCTCACAGAGGAAATGACGAAGACGGAGACCTCTGAGATATGCTGTGACTGTGAAGACCTGACAAATGAAGTGAGTTCATGTCTCACAGGATGGCCTGCTGTGCTAACCTTGGATTGTAGAGTGACCCGCTGTTCTTGAGGAGACCTATTGATTCAAGTATGTGAACACCAACATCAAAATAAAAATCAAATGGAAATTGTAGTTAAGATACCCGTGCTGGTGACACATAAAAAGCACCGTCCGGACGTGGCTGATGCCAGCGCCACCTGACTGGTGTCCGTGTCGGTGACATGTAAAAGTACCAATCGATTGTGGCTGTTTGCCAGCCTCCTCTGGGTTCTGTGCCGGTGGCACGTAAAAAGCACCCACTACACTCACGGAGTGGTTGGCGTTAGGAAGGGCATACAGCTGTAGAAACACTGCCAGATCAGACTGGAGCCAGGTACAGCCTCCTGGCTTCCCAGAACCCGGTCGAACCGTCCAACCCATGCTAGCATGGAAAACGGACGTTAAACGATGATGATGATGATGATGATGATATATATATGTATGTATGTATGTATGTATGCATAATATATTTGATATATACGATGGAATCTCCTACTGAGCATCCAGTTGTTTGTGGAACTGCACAACCTACTCATTGAATTAGTATACAAAGTGACTGAGTAATCTACAGAATTCTTTACCCATGACAAAATTCTCAGGAAGAATCAGTATGATGTAACACGGCATAGTTGATCCTTTGAATTATAAGCAGAGTCCATCTGATGTTCCTGTCTGTCCAATTTCACTTATAAGCCTTGGATTGACCAAAAGCTGTGACGAAGAGAGTTACTTAAAATGACATGTAATGGTATTGAACCCAGGATTTCAGAGTAGTGAACAAACTTCTTAACCACTCAGCCATGCCTGTGCCATAAATATATACACACACAAAAGATAACATGTGCACACAGACACACTCATATATACATAGACACAAGCATCACACACACTTCACACACTTACACACATGCACATACACATGTCCTTCATAAGCATACACAAACACGCACACACATGCCCCTCACATATATAGTAAGAAGATAAGGAATTTTCTCTGAAGTGAAATCAAGAAGCACAACTTTCTCATTGATATTTCTCTCTCTCTCTCTCAGTCTCTCTCCTTCTCCCTCAGTCTCTCTCTCTCTCAGTCTCTCTCTCTCTTTCTCTCACTCTCTTCTTCTCACACTCATGCTTTTGCCCCCCTCTCTCTCTCTTGTCTGTCTATTGGATTGGAACTTTCCAGATGAAGGCAAATAAATGGTTCATTTCTTTAAAATTTTCCCTTTGTTTTTCCCTTGTTCATTAATTCTTTCCTCCCTTATATTTACATGTTGTTTGTAGGGGACATTAATAATACTCCCAGCACCTGCTTTTTTTTCTTCTTGTTCTTTGTTTTGAAGTACTTATGATAGCTAGTGACAGTAAAATATTTGCTAACTTTAGTAAAGATGTCAGCACAAAATGTGAGGATTGATTTAATGATGACTAAACAATGACTCTATGATATTTATTGATTATAATAGCTTTCATCTTGGACCTGAACTGAAGTCACATATGTCAGTGGTGTGTTCCCTTACCCTGCCACCATTATTATTTATGTTATTAAGTCAGTGTATTTAGCAGTTGAAAGAGAGATATAAGCATTAAACAATATATTAATGGAGTGATTGGTCAGACAAATAGAACATACTGAATGACAGAGATGGGAAAGGGAAGGAAGGTTATTGGTGCTTGTCTAGTGAATTTATAAACATTTGGTGTTGGTCATTAGCTATTATTGTACTTGTTTAGTCCTTATTCATTCCTGATTGAGCAGACCTCTGATCAAAGATGTTCCAATTATATCCATTCCATTTTTTTCATATGTAATGTATGTAGGACTATATTATCCAATGTGCCCCACCACCACAGATTTTTAAGGATGATGAGACATAATTGGAGGAGATTTGGCCACTATTTCTATTTGGTTAAGAGTTCATATGTTGCTGAGACCAACTTTTATTTTCATCCTTTTGGATCAATAAAGCAATGTGTTCAGCAAGTTCAGGGGCAAATTAACAATCCTATAGGGCAACCTAGAAATGAATTATATTATAATAGAATGTAATTAGAGGAGATTTGGCTACTATTTCTATTAGGTTAAGAGTTCATATGTTGCTGAGACAATCTTTTATTTTCATCTTTTTGGATCAATAAAGCAAAGTGCCCAGTAAGTACAGGGGCAAATTAACAATCCTATAGGGCAACCTAGAAACGAATTATAATAGAATGTAATTAGAGGAGATTTGGCTACTATTTCTATCCGGTTAAGAGTTCAAATACTGCTGAATCCAACTTTTTTCATCCATTTAGATCAGTAAAGCAATGTGCCCAGCAAGTACAAGGGACAACTTAACTTTCCTATAATAGAACCTAGAAATGAATTAAATTATAATAGAAGACAGATGCTCCTTCAATAGTTTAATGTGGGACTGGATAACATGACTGCCATCTCTGTCTTCTTATGCATTATTTTTATTGTCATAGAACAGGAAAAAATCACTTTGTTTACCCAAATAATCTGATGGCAATTAAAGAAAGGGCTCAAGGGAATTAAGAGATACTTTTGACAAAAATGTAGCACTAGTTAATTCAAAGACTTAGTTTCGTCATTGTAAGTAAGAATAAATGATGCTCTTGTTGCTAGTATATTTGCTTTCTTAGGTTTGTCTGAAGAAGAGTTGCAAAACTGATACAAATTTTAAACTCTTCTCATTCGTAAGATAAGAATGACTAGGCAAAGTTGTTAGTTGTAGTTCATGTCCAGTTTGATATATTTAATGTCAAAGACAAATGTTATTTAGCTAGAGAAGACACATTGGATAATGCAGTCCGGCATAAACAACGATATGTGTTAAAGTCTAGTTTAACATGTATAATGTCTAAGTTAAATATGGTTAAAGAGAAATGGGGTGGGAAAGAAGAAAGAAGAAATGTAATAATGAGCAGGATAATTAAATAAAATGCTATATGAAATCTTTTAAGTGATGATATAGTAAATAATAAATGTTCAATAAACATGTTTAAATAAAGAATAATTATAATGGATTAACAAAAGATAATGATAACTGAGTGACAGGTTGGCAGAAATAATAATTTTTTTACATTGGCACAAGGTTAGAAATTTTAGTAAAGAAGAAGTTCATTACAGCAACTCTGGCACTTGAGGTGTACTTTATATCAGGGCTGTGGAGTCAGAGTCGGAGTCAGAGTCGAAGTCAGAGTCAGGGTCGTGGAGTTGGAGCAGAGTTGGAGTTGGTAAAACTATATCGACTTTGATTCTAACTCACAATATCTTTATTCTTTGATATAAACCAGTTATAACATATAGGCCTACTCAGAGTACAAGAGTATGCATATGCTTTATGAGATATGTAGACCACAATCACTTAATTACATAAAGAGTAGTTGGAGTCAAAGTTTTTTGTTTCAACTCCATAGCCTGCTTTGTATCCCAGAAGGATAAATGACAAAGTTGACCTCAGCTGAGTTTGAACTTAAAATATAAAAAATCAAAACAAATGCTCTAAGTTGTTTTGTTTGACTTAGTAATGATTTTGTTAATACTCCAGCCTGAAGAGGTGGCAGAAATCTTAAGTGACTATACTATAAATCAATTTTAAGTTACTTATCTTTGCATCTTCAGTTCAGATCCCAGAGTTCAACTTTGTGTTTCATCTTACTAGGAGCAAAGGGATAACAGGCTTACCATGTATATCCACCACAAGGTCCAGTCTTTGTGGCAATACAGTGAAACATGTACCTTAATGATCTTGCAAATTATGCAGGCAGTAAGCAAGCTTCTGGAAGGGACCTCAATGCTGGACAGGTAAAAAGATAGAGACCAGACAAATATGGACCAGGTAAAAGGATAGAGACTAGACAAATATGGAGAGGTAAAAATGAGTTTACATAGGGTCAACATTCCTACATAGAAAAGGTAACATATCAATAACAATCCAAAACCAACAAGATCTGGGAAAGAAAAGCCTTCCTTCTGGGATTCACATACTCACAAGAGTAGCTGGAAGTGGGGTACTGGGGCAGGGCTAAAAATGCAGTGATCCAACTGGAGAGAAGCAGAAAGAGTATCAAAATATTTTATATTTGTTAACCTGAAAGTTCAGATTTCATAACTCTTGAGTTTCGCCTTTCTGCTTGTCAAATCAAATATGAATAATGCAGGAAAACAACAAGAAGCATTTCATTAACTACATGTGTAATGCTAAAAGCTATAGATTTGAATATATAAAAAATATTTCATTGTGTATGAGTTTTGCTTGTGCATATACAAAAAATATATATAAAAAAAGGCAATGCAAATTTAATCTAAATCACTAAAGATATATGCACAAGGTCTGATCAATAAGTATCTGGGTTGTTACCATAGTAACGAAGTTAAAGCATGCAAAGTGAAGCTGCTTGGCATAGACTGACTTTGCTGTACATGTGCACTAAGCTTTAATGTTCTAGCTAATTTCCTCTGTTTACAGTAGTGCTTGGAAGGAAGGTGTGTAGTGTTGATCATCACATTGACCATGACCGAGAAAGTTGTCATTGTGATATCTGCTCAGAGGCCTATGCAAAGTTGCTGAAAGTGTACGGAGAGGAGTGTATGAGCCACATATAAGTGTAGAAGTGGTTCAGACGTTTCCAAGATGGCCGAAAAATGTCGATAATGACAAACGTTCTGGGAGGCCTACAACCAGTAGAACTGAGAAAAACATTGCAGATGTGCATGCAGCTATGAGGGGAAATCATTGAATCCCCATCCATGAGTTGTCAGAGGATGTGCAGATTAGTTATGGCTCAGTTCAGTCCATCATTACTGAAGATTTGACTATGAGATGCATGTCTGCCAAGTTTGTGCCAAAACTGCTTTCAGCTGACCAAAATGACACTCGGGTTTCAGTTGCACAAGATCTCCTTGATTATGTTGAGAACTCTTTTACTCTTTTACTTGTTTCAGTCTCTTGACTGTAGCTATGCTGGAGCACTGCCTTTAGTTGAACAAATCACCCCCAGGACTTATTCTTCGTAAGCCTAGTACTTATTTTATTGTTTTCTTTTGCTGAACCACTAAGTTACAGAAATGTAAACTCACCAACATCGGTTGTCAAGCAATGGTGGAGGTGGGGGAGAAACACAAACACATAAATACATACATATATATATATTTATATATGACACACTTCTTTCAGTTTCCATCTACCAAATCCACTCACAAGGCTTTGGCCAGCCCAAGGCTATAGTAGAAGACACTTGCCCAAGGTGCCATGTAGTGGGACTGAACCTGGAACTATGTGGCTGGGAAGCAAGCTTCTTACCTCACAACCACTCCTGCACTTATCCACACAGCTACTCCTAATGATGAAAGCTTTTTGACAACTTTGTGTAGGCCTCTGAGCAGGTATTGTCAAGCTTTTGGCAAAATTTGATGCAGATTCTTTGCTCAACTTTCTCTGTCATGGTCAATGTGACGATTACACACTACACACATTCCTTACAAGCATTGTTGTAAACAGCGGAAGTGAGCAAGAACATTATAAACTTAGTGTGCATGCCCAGCAGTGTTGAAGGTCAGTCTGTGCCAAGTAGCTTCACTTTGTGTGCTATAGCTTCATTACTATTGCGACAGTCCGAATACTTACTGATCATATTACATATATATGTGTGTATGATTAGATAGATACTCGTATAGATAGATACCTTCATATTGTTTTTGTTTAAGGCCTGAGTATAAATGATTATTTACTCCTTGATATAGTTATTCTTTTCACATATTCTTCATACATTGCCCATCTCATCTGTGTTGACTTTAGCTTTTGGCATGTTCTCATTCTGAAATGGTAAATATATTGACTTTTATGATTTTCCCTATAATTCTTAAATGACTATATTCTTTGCTGAAATAAATATTTTCTTACATTGATTTAGATTTTGCTTTCCATTTGCATTTTAAATTCCATTCATTTGAGCTTAGTTTAAGATTGAAATCAAATATCAGTTTGTTCCTTGTTTATTCATTTTCTTTTTTTCTCAACGTTTTTTCTTTTACTTTCATTGTTTCCATTTTTTGCTTCGTATTTCAAAAGTTTAATTATTAGTGATGATTACCAATTAGACTTTTCAAACTTACAACTCCCTATTATTGATATTTCAAACTTAATTTGAATGATTAGATATTTGTTTTGTTTTATTCTATCTTATTGTAATTTTTTGTTTTATCACCCATCATTTCCTTTCTTAGGAATTTTTTTAATCAAAGAGAATTCAAAACCATTTTAATCGGATAATTACAAATAAGAATTTATGATTTTTATCAAACCATCAAATATTAAAATTAAAAAAACACACACACAATAAAGAGAAAAATTATAAATATAAGAATACTTGGAGTCAACTTGAATAATAATTTAATTTTTCTTAAGATAATTTTTTATTCTTTAGTTTTCTAGTGAGTCTTTAAACTTGTTTACTTCACCATTCCTCTTTCATATTCTTTTCACTATACTTTTCTCTTATAAATAGAATAAATGTTATGATGTTGGTGGAGAGTGAGCATAGATTTCAAGAAATAAGGAAACACTTGTGATATAAATTCAAGTTATGGATGTTTAACTTATTAGATAACAGCAAATGTTAAATTAAGACTTACTTGTTAGATTGGAACATTCTAATCAACATTTCAAACCAAACTGAAATAAATAACAATTGTCCAACTGTGGTAGGGAAACTCTCATTTACCAAAACTTTTAACCTCTTTGATACCTACCTGCCCAAAATACCTCTGGGTCTTTGATTCAAGCTTCCCGTTCTAAGGTGGATTTTAAAACCTTCTGTCAAAATTTCATGATAATCTATGTCCCAAAAACCAGCTTAACAACAACAAAGTTATTTTCGTAAATTCTTTGTTATTTTCAAAATTAATTTTAACAAAAGCAATGTATCTCAATAGAAATACAATAACAAAAGGCTTAAACATCGAGTTTAGATTGAACCCAGTAGGCTTCCTGTTTCTGTCACTGCTATTTGAAATAGTCTTATTTTCTTGTTAATTCCATATTTAATCACTGAAATCCATTTTTATAAACTCATGTCTCTTCTTGTCATCTTACTTATGCCTCAATTCTGAACCACTTTCCTCAAAATGCATACCTTTGGAAACCTCTTCCAGCCATCACTTCTTGCAACACTTAAGTGAAAAATGTTATTCCTGTCATTAATTAAAATAATTTGTATGATTGGTTCCTAAATCTAATACCTATGGCCATAAGAAATCTTATAACTACACAGAAGAAAAAAAAAAAATTAATGTAAAGTTATTACTATTCTGGGTTAATATTGGTTTCAAATTTGGGCACAAGGCGAACTATTCCCAGGTAGAGAATAAGTTGATTGCCTCAACCCTAGTACTTAGCTGGTACTTATTTCATCAACCTTGGAAGCATGAAAGGCAAAGTCGGCTTTGGCAGAGTTTGAACTCAGAATGTAAAGACAGACTTAGGACAAAATTTATTTACTTTCAACCGAAGGCCCTATAACCTCACTACCTCCTCCTGGTCCAATAAAGTCAATTTTTTTTTCTATTGGACCAGGAGGAGTTAGTGAAGATATAGGGCCTTACTTCGGTTGAGAGTAAAAATAATAAATTTTGTCCTATTGTTATAATATACTAAAAACATGATAAATTTGCAAATTTTAAAATGCCACTTAGCATTTGTGCTAACGATTCTGCCAGCTCACTGCCTTGTTCAGGGTTAATATTAAACAATTATGATGTTACCTTATATATGGGGTCAGTAATGGTCCCCAGGCAATGTATATTTTCGTTTGTTTTCCCTTTACTGATATTTTTCTTGAGATTTTTTAAAAAACGTAACTAATATGAAGAGGAAACTATAAATTTGACAGAATCTATAACAAATTAACATTAATTTCTTTTCTTGTCTTATCGGTCTTCTGATATGTCGTCTGCTCTTTCCATTTGGTCACGTGCTGCTGTATATTACTGCAGTGTAACTCTTTCTCGTCCCACTCCCTCTGTAGCAGTGTCTGTTTGACTGTCTGTCTGTCTGCATGTCTTATGCCTGTTTTTCTCTCTTTCTTTCCCCCCCACTCTCTCTCTCTCTCTCTAGCTATCTCATTCATTCGTTCCCTGTCTTTCTTTTTCTCTCTCTCTCTCTCATCTCCTCCTTTTCTCTCTCTCTCATCTCCTCCCTTTCTCTCTCTCTCTCATCCTCCTCCCTTTCTCTCTCTCTTTCTCTCTCCGATCCTCTCACCAGAACCACAGCTTATGCTCCATTGTTAACTTAGTCACTCTCCAACTGCCTTCCCATGTCCAATCTTTTCTCACTCTTCTTTCCTCTATTTCAAAACATACGCAAACACACACACGCACGCACGCACGCGCACACACACACACACACACACACACACACTAACACACGAAGTACGGTCACAGAATTTCTTAATATTTAATATATATTCACAAACTGGGGTATGAGTCTCTCTAACACATTAGATTGTCACTACTTTAGGCAAATTTTCCTCCGTTAATAAAAGGAACAACGAGTAAAGAGTGAAAAACAGATAGACAAATATAGAGAGAAAATGAGAGACGGAGAGAGAGTGATGAAAGAAAATTGAAAGTTTACCCTCTGAATAATGTTAGTGTGCTTACGTTTGTGTGTGTGTGTGTGTGTGTGTGTGGTGTGTGTGTGTGTGTGTGTCTGTGTGTGTGTGTGTGTGTATGTGTGTGTGTGTATGCGTGTGTGTATGTGTAAGCACAATTGCCTGTGGATTATCCATTTGGACGTGATTTCGTAACCTTGAAATTATTATTCTGACTGAAATATTCAGAAAAAATATTCTGTAAGAACTTATTTGCTTTAACAGAAATTGAGGATCTTTTCTATTGCTGTCACAGTTTTCTATATATATTTTTTTATTTAGTAACAATTGTTTTCAAATTTGGTGTACTGATTCACTTAAGTATGCTAATTATAAAAATGTATTTCATTTTTGCTATAAATTAATAAATAAAAGGTTAAAAGCTTTTAAAGTTTGCAAATTTGGGGTAATTTTAGCTAATCGTAAGCCACAGTCACATTGGTGCCTGTTTCCATAGTAACAAGCGAAACTGTAGTCTGCTAAAACCACCACAACATATTTTTCTTTTACTTGTTTCAATCATTTGACTGCAGCCATGCTGGAGTACCGCCTTAAGTCGAAGAAATTGACCTTAGGGCTTCGTAAGCCTAGTATTTATTCTATCGGTTATTTTTGCTGAACTGCTAAGTAAACACCCACACGGATCAACCGAAAAGATCCCACACCAACATCGGTTGTCAAGCAATGGTGGGGACAAACACACACACACACATATATATATCTATGTGTGTTTACTTAGCAGTTCAGCAACGTGACCGATAGAATAAGTACTAGGCTTACAAAGTCCTGAGGTCAATTTCTTCGACTAGGGAAGGCAGTTGGAGAGTGACTAAGTTAACAATGGAGCATAAGCTGTTGTTCTGGTGAGAGGATAGGAAAGAGAAAGAGAGAGAGAGAAAAGGAGGAGGGTGAGAGAGAGAAAAAGAAAGACAGGGAACGAATGAAAGAGATAGATAGATAGAGAGAGAGAGAGAGAGAGAGAGAGAGAGAAAGACAGAGAGAAGGAAAGAAAGAGAGAAAGACAGGCATAAGACATGCAGATAGTCAAACAGACGCCGCTACAGAGAGAGTGGGACGAAAAAGAGTTACACTGCAGTAATATACAGCAGCACGTGACCAAATGGAAAGAGCAGACGACATATCAGAAGACCGATAAGACAAGAAAAGAAATTAATGTTAATTTGTTATAGATTCTGTCAAACTTATAGTTTCCTCTTCATATTTGTTACGTTTTTTTAAAAATCTCAAGAAAAATATCAGGAAAGGGAAAACAAGCGAAAATATACATTGCCTGGGGACCATTACTGACCCCATATATAAGATAACATCATAATTGTTTAATATTAACCCGGAACAAGGCAGTAAGCTGGCAGAATCGTTTTCCGTGCTAGCACAGGTAAAAAACGGACGATAAACGATGATGATGATGATGATGATGATGATATGAGGGGATTCCTTTAGTCTCTGACTACCAAATCCATTCACAAGGCTTTGGTCAGCCTGACGCTATAGTAGAAGACACTTGCCCAAGGTGTAACGTAGTGAACTGAACCCGGAACCATGTGGTTGGGAAGCAAGCTTCTTACCACACAGCCATGCTTGCGCCTATATTTTCTTTACTTGTCTATTTTCTACTATATTTAGTAGTAACTATACCCAGCTGGAGCTGTCTGATTAGCTAGCACAAATCATTATATGAACGAAGTGGCAAAACTATTAGCATGCCAAACAAAATGCGTGCTAGTATTTCTTTTGGGAATACATTATGAATTCAAATTTCAATGAGGTTGACTTTGCCTTTCATCCCTTCAGGGTTATAATATGATAATATATAAATGAAATTATTGTATACAGTGCTCAGGTGCACCACAACTTGTCGAAAGTGCGTATAAAGCATATGCAGTAATGTACAAATGTCTGGGAAGTGAACAGTGTATGAGTCAGATACATGCTAGCGTGTGTATGGAGGGGAGAAAATCAGGTGTAGTGTTGGTGAATCTCAGGAAGCATGGTTGATACAATAAGTACCGTTTGAACATTTGGAATGATGTAATTGACAAGCCTCTGCAACACAAAAATTTCAGGCCTTGTGCCTATAATTGAAAGGATTATTATTATTATTATTAGGAGCCATTCTGAGGTTGCACCTGTGATTTAAAAAGGTAATATAAAAGGAGAAAGGGGCTCTCTACCCCCCTTTTGACCAGGCTCCCGTTGGCTTTTATGGGTTTTTTCCACAAGGAACCTTTCGTAACGCCTCCCCCTATTGGGAGTTTTTCATTGTTATAGTTTCGATTGTTACACTGTTTTTACACGTTTTTTTTAGAAACGGACAAAACCCTTTGTAACCTTTCGTCCTGTTTTGTCCCCTTTTTGTTATAATTAATTTTTGTCAGCCCTTGTGGCCAATAAAAGAATTAATTATTATTATTATTATTATCATTATTATTTAGGCTGCAAGCTGGCAGAATTGTTAGCATGCCAGGCAAAATGCTTAGCAGCATTTGGTCTGTCCTTATATTCTGAGTTCAACTTTGCTTTTCATCCTTTTGGGGTTCAATGAAATATGTACCTGTGGAGCACTGGGGTCGATGTAATTGACTTACCCCCTCCCCCGAATTTCAGGCCTTGTGCCTTTAGGTGAAAGAATTATCATTATTAATGTTATTGGTCTGGTCAGGATGAAGAAGCTGTGTTCATTGTCTTCACAAAACCTTTTAGACTAGCAAAACCAAAGGTATTGGTTACTTCAGTCAAAAGAAATTCTTTTTGAGAAATCAAAAAAAATTGCAGTACCATTCTGGAAAAAAACATTACCATCTCAAACAGTTAAAACTTGTATGTGATCTTTAAAACCAACCAAATTTCCCTGAATTACATGTTATTATCTTAAAATGAGAGAGACACATTGCATAATGTAATACAAAATGCATATCTGAATAAAATCTAGTAAGGTCATGGCTGCAAAACCTTTGTCATAACCCTGCTTGATTGGGACTGACCTGGAGTTAAAGAACAGCTGCTGCAGCAACAACAACAGCAGCAGCAACAGCCGTTCAAGAATTTGGACCTGGAGATCTCCATTTCCAGTAACTTTGAGGGCCACCTCCCAGTGGTGTCAGGCGTCAACGAAGAGCCCTCAACTACAACAAGATGACCAAAGTTTTTTTTTTTCCAAGGTCTGGGATCTCCCGCCTCTAAGCCCTAGACCATCACCTAATCACCCTTACCCACCTTGTTGCTTAACAACAACAAAAGCAGCAACAACAACAACAACAACAACAACCCTTCTTTTGTCAATATACCCATTTATTACATCGTTTCACCAGGAGATGTACTTCTGATCATCATCATCATCATCATTATTTTTTAACATGTTTTCCATACCAGCATGGGTTGGATGGTTTGACAGGAGCTGGCCAGCCAGGGAGCTATCTGGACTCCAATTGTCTGTTGTGACATGGTTTCTATGGCTGGATGCCCTTCTCGACACCAATCATCCAACACAGTGTGCTGCATGCTTTTTACATGCCACTGGCATGGGTGCATTTACACAGGTACCTGTAAAGGACAAGCCTGTATGTATGGATGACCATTCTGATCACTATCTATATTAGAAATCAATATACCTGTAAAACTATTTAGAAATCACAACGATCCTAGCACTTAGGTTTGACTCTCGTTTCTATAGTATAGAATAAATGTAAAATTAATTTGTTTCTATATAGGGTGGTGATCTATTGTTGGTAACTGTCCAAGAAGTGTCTGGTGCCTATTCTTCATTACTAGATATACTGAGGAAAGTAAAATAAGGTATCTAACACAAAAAAGAATGATAAATGAGTGGAAATTGAACCAGTGGGTGTGTTAGATAATAAGGCAGTATGACTCTCCCCAGATACTACAAAATTTGTTTCAACACATGAATTCACATAAAGAATCTTGCAAGCCAGATACAAAAAGGAAGTAAAATAAGATAATTTTCTTAGAAGCATTGAGGCAACTGCAGCAGATTTGAACTCATTACTCATAAGCTGCCAATCTGATTTCTATATCTGTTCATCTCCTCATACACTTTGCATGTACAAATATTGCTAACAACTAACAAGTGGAAAAACTTATTTCAAGACAGCAGTCACTTGTCTTGTAACAAAGAGGCAGGAGTGGAATTTCTAGAGTTGCAGAAATGATAAAGTCAACAGATTTTTAATTGCCACAGTCAGTAAGTACAAAATTATTCAATAAAAATGCAATTAGTTTTATACTATCAGAATGTGGCTGAATCCTATCCATCGAAACATTTTAGATTGTAAATAACCTATCTCTGAGCCTTCTTTTAAACTTCTTTTAAATTTCTCCTTCAAGAAATTTTTGCTACCATTTTTGTAATAAAAACTGGAATCAACCCTTTGCTTCTGACAGTTAACAAAACTCCTTTTGGTTTTGCACCCACAATGAATTGTTTTTCTTTAACTCTTTTGATACCAAATCCAATGGAACTGGTCCTGGTTTTATGATAAAAACTTTCTGTTTTAAAGTTATCTATATTAAACCCTGTCATCAAGATTTTGTGTTAATTTATGTTCCAAACATGAAAGAGGTATTTTATGAAATTCTTCATTATTTTCCAAATAAACTGGAATAAAAGTAATGTATTTCAATGGAAATATGGTAAAAAAAAAATGGGAGTTAGACACTGGGTGGATATGTATTTACTATCTCAAACATAGTGACAGAGCTACTGATAGTCAATACAAGAAAATAGCATTGCATTGCTGGAGGTGTGAATTTTTGCATTGGTTTATAACTTGATGGTGCTTGGTTTTTCCAGAACCTCAACCTTGTAATCACTTATAATAATGCCAAGAGTAAGTTTGCTTATCTTGAAAATTTTCTGAGGGGAACACTAAATGGCCCCTGGTGCATAGTTCTTTCTTTCTTTATCTTTATTTTTTCTTTATTTGTTTTTATCTCCTACTTGTTTCAGCCATTGAACTGTGGCCATATGGAGCAGTACCAAGTTATGGCGGATGTAAACAAACTGATACAGGTTGTCAATTAAGCAGTGTGTGTGTGTGTGTGTGGGGGGGGGGTAATGAACCCGGATTCACACACACACACACACACACACACACATATACATGATAGGTCACCACATACTTTCTGCGTAACAATTTACTTAGATTGCTTTATTATACAGTTTTCTTCCTAGCAACTACAACTCTCTCTCTCTCTCTCTCTCTCTTTCTTCCCCACTCACTAGTCACTATCATTGGCTTCCTTGTCCAAGTCTTTCAAGTAGATTATTCACCTGCTTCACCTGATTTCTTATTGTTTTTTCTTATCATATATAACATTTTGTGTCTGGATAGTCTTGATTCATGTCTATGGAGGCACCTAATAATGTTTTAACCTTTATTTTATCTTTGTGACCATATGATAATTTATAGTCAGTTCCTAATTTCAATAGGGTGCCATTCTGTTGGCTAGCACCAAAACCCTGCAGTATCTCAACATGGTGAAGGTCAGATATAATATGAAGATATAAAGATTTCCAGGTATAGTTACTACATTCTGCTAGTCCCATCCCCACTACTTCTTATTCTTTCTTTTTAATTATTTGTCCTTCTAACTTATTTCCTTCTCTTTGTTAGCTTCTCCTTCAATTCTACTCTCTCCTCTCTCTCTCTCCCTCTTTCTATCACACACACACACACACACACACACACAACACACCACACCCGTGTGGAACGAAACCAGATAACACAAATGCCCAATCTTCCTTCTTCAATTTATTGTTGTAAAGCTTCCTATAAAATTATCTTTCCCCTAATTTTGAGATAAGTTAGGAAACAATTAAATAAAAAGAAAAGTAAAAGAACAACTACAGAAAATTATGAATCCTCATTAGAATTGATCTAATGCTGTTTAACTATTTAGCATTTTAATCATCCGTATCTGGCCAAAACATGTTATCTATTTTGAGTTCAAACTGGCCTGATTTTCTCTACCCTTACAATGTCATTCTACAAAATTAACAGTTGCCTCATCAAAATCTCATAGCTACAAGATAATCATTTCTACTCTAGGCACAAGGCCCACAATCTTTGGGAAGGGGGTCAGTTGATTAGATTGATCCTACGCAACTGATACTTAATTTATTGACCCCCTAAAGGATGAAAAGCAAAGTTGACTTCGGCAGAACTTGAACTCAGAACATAAAGACAGACAAAATACTGCTAAGCATTTCGCCTGGCATGTTAACGTTTCTGCCAACTCACCACTTTCATAGCTACAAGTTAATGTGTGATTAATTCAAAACAATGTGAATAAACAAGCATTACAATTTGACAGAGTAATCTGGATGCTAAGAAGTAAAAGGCTTTGATAGGGCTGAAATTTCTCTCAGTTCATGTTCAACAAAGTAATCAGTAATTCCTTAAACCTCATTTTTTATGAGGGTTATGTTAACAATATTTCTCTTATAGTTCACTTGTTTCAGTCATTAGATTGTGGTTATGCTGAGGTACCACCCTGAAGGGTTTTATGCAATCAATTTCACCCCAGTACTTATTTTTTAGGTTTAGTATTTATTCTACAAGTCTTTATGCTGAATCACTAAGTTACAGGCACATGGTGGTGGTATGATAAACATAGACACAAAGGCACACACGCACACATATAACATGAGCTTCCACACATTGTCTACTAAATTTAATCACTAGGCATTGGTTGACCTGGGGTTATAGTGGAAAACGAAGGTGCTGCACAGTGGAACCAAACCCATGTGGTTGCAAAGTAAGCTTCTTAACCCCATAGCCATGCCTGCATCTGTGGAAAAAGTTTGAGAAATTTGTGGATTATGGCTGAACTAATGTTTAGTAAATTAACGATGCAATTTATGCACCCACTTCTTTTATTCTCTTCTATCCAAGAAGTGTTGGATGAATATAAATAAAAAGAAAATAAATAAAATAAATCAAGGTTCTGACCTAAGTTACTGTGCTTTTAATATGGAGTATCCAATGTAGCATATCAAAGAAAACATGGATGAAACAAATTGAGGAAAACCTGAAGTTACAGCGCTTTGACCTCCAGCATGCCAAGGTCAGTGCTATAAGCATGAAATAACATCATCACCAGAATCTATCATCCAGTGGCACCCACATCAGCATATTGGTCGAGAGGACAGCTTCCTACTCTGGTCACCAGCAAGAGATTTACTAACTTACTTAATATGATAAATAAGTAATCAAAGAAAGTAATGTCTTTTTGTTCATGCAAACATCCATATTTTCATGCTATCATGGGATGGTTAAGGACTTATCTGAGGCAGAATTTTATGGCTGGTTGCTTTTCTTGTTGCTAACCATTACATGTTTTTCAAGTAAAAGATCTTTTTCATTTTATAAGCCTGTAAAAGTACTGAACAACTGCTCATAATGTCAACAAAGAATGTAAGCATATGTAACAGGATGAAAGGCCTGTAACACTGGATGGGTGCTGCTCACATTTTTTTTGCTTCGTATTTCAAAAGTTTAATTATTAGTGATGATTACCAATTAGACTTTTCAAACTTACAACTCTCTATTATTGATATTTCAAACTTAATTTGAATGATTAGATATTTGTTTTGTTTTATTAATTGGTTGCAACAGTACAACTATAGGTAAGTTAATATTTATGTATTTAATGCGTGTAAGGTTAAAAAGCTAACCAGAATTAATTTTAGTGTGACAAAAAAGAATGTTCTCTGCATATTATATGTTAACCCTAATGTACTGATTTTCATGCAGTTGACATCTATGTATTAATTTCTAAGCAATTCTAATTTCCTACTTCAATAACCATACAATCTTTTACATTGATTTACTTTGTGATTCTTTCATCAGTACTTGAGTATGCTTCACTGATGAAGCCATAATAAAATAGAAACATGTCTGGAGTTGTCTGCCATACTTGCCCACTAAAATGGAAGCAATATTAGTCATTGACTAATACTGTTTTTGCCTCACTATACATTTATTTCTAGTAAGCTGTTTAATTCTCCATGCATTAAATATGTTAACACTAGCTTGCCTACAATTATGATGTTGTAATACACTGATACTGAAGGATTTATATCACTAAGGGAATCAACAATAACACGTTTCTTTCCAAGATCTGATATAAATAGCTCAGCCATCATTTATCATTATCACAGATGCATATCTTCACCAAGATCCCGTCATCAATCACCAGCATACATACAAGTGCAAACAGTTCAGTTACTGTTTCTCATGCGCCAAGATGTTATATGTTCATTTATATTAAGTCTCTCAACTTCCTATCAAATACCTGATATATCTTGTTTGATTCATCCTTTTCTAGCTGCCACAGGTAAGCATCTGCAGCTGTTCTTATTTCGCAACCATTAACCTCCAACATCTCAAGTCCTGTATTTATAATTTTCATAATAAATGTACCCCTGATCTTAATTTCAACTGAAAGGTCACAATATGTCATGATCAATGTCACTCTTTTTTTTAACACAATTATAATAAAATATGGGTATTTAATAGTGTATTGCATTTTAGTTTTATTTTCTCATATATCAAATAGGATTTCTGTATTCACTGTGGATTATAATATTAAATCTTTTAGGTCCTTGGTTGCAATAATGTCTCTAATGCCATTTGACCTTTTGTTCAACATTATGTATGTGAAACTTTTTGAATTGATATATCAATATTAATATGCTGATTCCCATTAGAAGGCTTCAAAATTTAATTTACTTTAACTGTTAACAGAATATTTAAGCATGTTTTCTCTATATTGTGTTTGGGTGATAATTATTGGATTTTGTTTAAATATTAAAATGGCATCTACCCAGAATAGAGGCTATTGAGAACCTACATATTCCAACAATCTGATTTTCAATGGAGAAACTGTAGGAAAATTTCTAAAGTTTCAGACTTGGATCTGTAAGCTTATATTGAAAGGTTTAATGGGAAACAAGACCAAAACAAAGGTATTAATTATGAGCACACTTAAAAAAAAAATCATCAGAAAAGTAACTTATGCAGTAGGCTTGGAAGGAATTGGTAGAAGTAGACAGAAGCTACGAATTCTGTAGCCAATAAACAACAGATACACAAAGTTGCTGTAGAATATCCATCAAAATGACAGAAAAGCAAGAATTATTTTAAGTAAATGCATTGGCATAACAAACAGCAGGAATAGCCATCGTATTCAAATGACGGTTGTTTAGAATGTTCTCTGAAATAACAGATAAGTGCTGCAAGCTAGTGATGGAGGTGGAGATTGTAATAAAATGATAGGTAGTATTTATGTGTAAGTGTTAAAGGATTCTCCCAACTCTCTCTGTATTAAAGTTTGTCTATACATGAAGACAGTACCACCCAACAATTACAGAATTTGTTTGGAATTAAAAATGAATGCGTTAAGTATGACTATGTAGTGTTAGCAATAATTTGATATTAAAGGTATTGGTTGATGCTTATGTAGGAGTTATACTTATGTAGGAGTTATGGACTTGTGATGTGAACGGATGTTATAAGGTAGATGAAAAGTGACATGGATGGAAGACTCCTTTGGTGCAGTAGGTTACATAGACTTATAAAAAAGAAATAGTTGCTAATCAAGCCTAAAACATCTGCATCTCAAAGGTGCAATAACTCAGAGTGAGATGCATTGGAACACATGATACTGAATATCTATCTAATAAAAACTAGGATTGAAAATAACATTGATGATAATATAACATACCACAAGATTTTGTGTTTCTCAGTTTAAATGTTACAAATCAGTTTTAATTGTCAATTTTAGAGTTCTTAGTTGACTTTCAGTTTCTTATCTGTTAAGAGCTGATAAATTAAATATGAATTTGAGTCAAAATAGGAAAAGAAAAATTCAGGTATACAATCCTATATTAACTAACATTTGACACTGGAGATTGCTTGTCTGTTGTCCCAAATGCAAAATATATTAAAGTAGTATCTAAGTATCAGGATAAGAATTGTAATACCTTAGAAATAAACTGTTTTTGCTGTTCTTGGGAATTTGGTATCAGAATGTTCATGGATGAGTTAACTAACACATTATAGTTTAGAAAGGTTAATTGAAATAAAAAGAGGGGAAAAACTAAATACATGTGTTTTTCATTTGACAATGTAAACATGGAAAAGTGGACAATGATGATGATCTCACATCTGCGTGCACATGCGCACGTGCACACACACACACATACTTTATTCATTCTTCATTCAAAGCTCATGATTCACTCTGTTACGACAGAGTTTCTAGTCACATTTGGCCATTTTTGCTGTCTGAAGGATTGCACACTGTGAGAAATCCTGAGTAGTGACACAATGAATCATCACCTTTGAACAACTAAATATAAATCTGCTACATATATTGACTTTTTCTCCTTACCTTAATGTGTGTGTGTGTGTATGTGCTCATTAAACTTCATCTGAGTCTTCTCTTTGAAGCAGAATAAACACTGGTGACTAATAATAAATTGACATGAGTTTAGAAGTCACCAGGTCTTTTTGACATGTGGTTTGTGTTCATATGTTTGTATGAATGCAACATGTTTACATAAAAATAAGTACTCAGCTGAAAAATCCCAACACATTTTGAGATGTATAGAAAGTATACTGCAAAAGCTCATCCAGATGTAGGGGTCTGTTATTGATCAACAAAACCATAACTGAAGATTTTAGGAGACAGAAGGGTTGAAGCATAAAACAATGTTATTATAGAAGGATATCATAATACATCCTATAATTCTTTATGATATCTGAGGCTGTTTCTGGTTTTGTGATACAAAACTGCCAATTTTCAAATGTTGACATGAACTTCAAAGCAAAACTTTCCATCATATATTCTTTAAGATCCTTTCATTAAGTTATATTTGAAATATTAAGTTTAATAATGGAAAAAAAAATAGTTGTCTCAATCCTCTGGATTCTTGATTATTTTCAAAATTGATAGAAATTCAAACAATTTGAGTTTCATCAGGGATAGAGTTATGAATGGGCTAAAGAAACATTATTCATGAGTGAAGTAACATCAAACATTCCATTAATAAAAAGAAGACAGTTGTGCAAATCCAAAACAAAAGAAGAAATTAATAGAAATGGAAATGCTACCTAATAAAAATGGAATATTCCAAAAGAACTATTTCTCTTCATCGTTTTTTTTTTATCTGTGGCACTGACCTGTTTAATCAACATGATTAACCAGATTGGATGTAGATAGATGTTCTGTGGGGTGATAATCAAGCATATCCTGTATATAGATGACCTCAAGTATTATGCTTCAGATAACAAACAACTGGATATCCTGTTATATATGGGGCACTGGTTCAATTGGATTATCAGCATAAATTTCAATTTAGAAAAGAAAGCCCTGAAGCCACAATGAAGAGAAAAAACTAATTGAATCATGGAACTAAAAAATTAGATAACATACTTACAAACTAGATGCAGAAACAAAACACAAATGAAAGAAAGAAGAAATACGCAGTAGGCATAGACACAATTAAGAATATGAAGGCAGAGAAAACAGCTCAGGATACCCAAAATATTCAATGAGATAAGGCACATGCTAGTCACTCACATAGTTCATCTCATGTTATAGAAAGGTGTGATACTCAGTGACTGGAGTAGTAGTACCATTGTCAGCTGCTACGGGAGTAAAGGAGCTGCATTAGAGAGAGGCAACATTAGAGGCATCAAATTGATGAACCAGGTTTTAACAGTTGCAGAAAGAGTTATAGCATAATTGAATGAGTACATAATCAGCATAGACAAGATTCAGTTTGGTTTTGTTCCAGAAGTAATATTGGTTTCAAATTTTTACACAAGGCCAGCAGTTTCAGGATCGGAGTTTAGTCAATTACATGAACTCCAGTGCTCAACTGGTACTTATTTTATCGGCCCTGAAAGGATGAAAGACAAAGTCAACTGCAGCGGAACTTGCACTCAGAATGTAAAAATGGGCAAAATGCAACTAAGTATTTTGCCCAGGGTACTAACTCTTCTGCTAGCTTGCCACCTTGCTCCAGAAGTAGTATTGACACCATCTTTGTGAGACAACTTCAGGAGAAGTACTTAGGAACATACTCCTATACCTAGCATTTGAAAGTCTTTAATGGGTTTCCAAGATCTGTAATCTGGTGGTCTCCAAAGAAACCAGGAAGAGATGAATAGCATGGGTGTCATGCAAGCCATGTACAGAGGTGAAGTCAACAAAGTGAGAGTTAACAATTAATATAATATGTATATTTCTTTATTGCCCACAAGGGGCTAAACATAGGTGGGACAAACAAGGACAGACAAAGGGATTAAGTCAATTACATCGACTCCTGCAAAACTGGTACTTTATTTATCGACCCCGAAAGGATGAAAGGCAAAGTCGACCTCGGCAGAATTTGAACTCAGAACGTAACAACAGATGAAATACCGCTAAACATTTCACCCGGCACGCTAACGTGTATGCCAGCTTGCCATGAGTTCATCATTGCTGAGTTTTCAATTACCACTTATTTATTATTGTCCCCTGGACTATAGATGAAAAATTTAAGGCTGTTGTCAATGGGAACTCCTATATGCTGATGATTTATTTCTTTTTGGTGAATCTGTAGATTTAGAGAAGAAATTCCAAACATAGAAAAGGCATTGTTTTACTTAAGTTGTTCAGTGCCTAATCAGGCAAACTGGTGGAAAATGAATGTTAAAATATTAATAGTTTGGAGATACTAGAATGTAAAGTATAATTATATTTAAGTCTTTCAAACCAATTGCATTATTTCTGTTATGCCACCATCAACTGCCTTCTCTCTTGATTAATCTCTCACTTATCACTCACCTGCTCTATTCATTGCATTGGTCACCTGTGTAACAGAAGTGTACAGTATTTTATATACAGTATTATATATCTGTTACAGATCGGCTGTAATAGATATGTAATACTGTACACTTCAATTGAGATATATATATGTCACATGGATCAACCAGACTATCTGGTGCCAAGTCAGCGCCACTGGCTACAACATTTGTTCCATTCCCCTCTGCTCTTGCCACTCTCCTCCACATTGCTTCAAACATTTTCCTTAAATCATCTTCCCACCAGATTGGAGGTCTTTGGAGTGGTCTCTTCTGCTTGTACAGGTACCACTCAACAACCACATTGCAACCTTTTCAGTAGTCTTGACTCAAGACTATTGAAAAGGTTGCAAGATGCAACGGAAATTTTAGGAAAATAAAAATAAGGGATAAGTGGAAATTTTACAGGTGAGTGTGCTACATTATAAGGCACAAAAAGAAAATGACTCTCCCCATACACAACAGTATATATATATATATATATATATATATATATATATATATATATATATATATATATATATATATATTTATATATATATATTCCAGTCTGAAGCCAGGAGGCTGCATCAGACTGGAGCCTGGTGCAGCCTCCTGGCTTCCCAGACCCCGGTCGAACCGTCCAACCCATGCTAGCATGGAAAACGGACGTTAAACGATGATGATGATGATGATGATGATATATATATATATATATATATGTTGCTCCTGTCCACCCATCTGACAAAAATGAGTAATCCTGCTTATGGACTGGCGTCCTTCCAGGGTGGGATATATGCACCACAGAAAATGGGAAACTGGTCCTTTGAGTCAGTATGATACAGGAAAAAATCTTTATTTATTATATATATATATATATATGTGTATGTGTGTGTGTGTGTGTGTGTGTGTGTGTGTGGTGTGTGTGTGTGTGTGTGTGTGTGTGTGTGTGTGTATGAATGTATGGAATTCTGTTAAATTTTATCTATATTATATATTTTCTCCAGTTGTATCTGAATGTCTGGATTCGTACAGCCAGTTTCAAGTTGATTTCAACTAAAATAGATACAGGAGCAAATTATTTTCGAAAGCTGTTTTTGTAGAAATGTCAATTTTCCAATTAACTGACAGTATATATGTCACAGGAACAATTGAATTTATTATTATATGACTTGATAGCAGACATCCACTAAATTTTGACTGAAAATCTTGTTCAAAAATAATAGAGTGCCCCTACCCCACCAAAAAAGGAAAAAAAAGAAAGAAAATCACAGAAAATAATGTACCCCTCACCCTTAAAAATAGAAAAAAGAAAGAAACAAGAAATGAAATGTAGAGAAAGTGTAATGGCAAGTAAGAGGAAGAATGACAACTGTAAGAACAAAAGATATCAGAATAGAACTAGAACTAGTTCTGCAGTGTAGCTCAATATCGTTTGAGATAGCTATGGTGGTGGTGGTGCTGCTGCAGCTACTGATGTTGCTGATGATGATAATGGTGGTTGCATGATGATGATGATGGTGGTGTTGGTAGTGGAGGTGATGGTGTTGGCGGCAGTGGTGGTAGTGGTGCTGCTGCAGCTACTGATGTTGCTGATGATGATAATGGTGGTGGCATGATGATGAATGATGGTGGTGTTGGTAGTGGAGGTGATGGTGGTGGCAGTGGTGGTGGTGGTAGTGGTGCTGCTGCAGCTACTGATGTTGCTGATGATGATAATGGTAGTCGCATGATGATGATGATGGTGGTGTTGGTAGTGGAGGTGATGGTGGTGGCAGTGGTGGTGGTGGTGGTGGTGCTGCAGCTACTGATGTTGCTGATGATGATAATGGTGGTTGCATGATGATGATGATGGTGGTGTTGGTAGTGGAGGTGATGGTGGTGGCAGTGGTGGTGGTGGTAGTGGTGCTGCTGTAGCTACTGATGTTGCTGATGATGATAATGGTAGTTGCATGATGATGATGATGGTGGTGTTGGTAGTGGAGGTGATGGTGGTGGCAGGGTGGTGGTGGTGGTGGTGGTGGTGCTGCAGCTACTGATGTTGCTGATGATGATAATGGTAGTTGCATGATGATGAATGATGATGGTGTTGGTAGTAGAGGTGATGGTGTTGGCGGCGGCGGTGGTGGTGGTGGTGGTGGTGGTGGTGGTGATGGTAATCCCAGTGGCATTAACAACAATGATGATGATGATGATGATGACAATGATCTTTGCCTCTTCCTCCTCCTCCCTCTCCTCATTGTCATTGTCACCAACTGCCTACACTTTAGTATACTCCCACTTAAAGTCATGATGATGATGATCCTCCTCCTCCTCCTCTTCTTAATTCCTCTTATCATCGTTCTTTTATCTTATTCTTTCAATTTTTGATGCTAGCTTCAGTCAACCACCCCATCCCAGATAAATCACATAAAAAAAAAGAAAAAATGAAGGGGAGAGAGAGAGAGAGAGAGAGAGAGAGAGAGGGAGAGAGAGGGAGAGAGAGAAAGAGAGAGAGTTAATTTTTTTCTTCTAATATTACAGTTCATGCAAATGTCACTTACTTTTCAGTGATAGATATATAAAACTACAATTATTCCAAGAGGAAATGGTGGTTACAGGTATTAAACGGGGTTTTCACGATTGAGAAACTTCCACCCAAAGCCTGTACAGCAAGGATTAATTTAGCAAATAATTTATATTTATAGGAAAATAAAAGGTTAGAGGGCTAAATGGCTAAATGGCTAAATGGCTAAATAGACAAAATATTAGGCTTTGGGTACATGTGTGGGTAGCTATTTGGTCTGCTATATATATAAAATGTTTACAAATCATAAAAAAATACTTAACGAGTTTGAAGGCTGAATGTGTTATTTTATATTTCAAAGGTTATGTAATACAAGATGTTTCATATAAGGGGACAGCATAGTTGCCTGTAACCACAATCATCATCAGTATCATCATCATCATCATCACCACCACCATCATCATCATCATCATCAGTTAACTTTTGTATCCCATGGCAGCAAGGTTTGGACAATAAATCTTTTCTTTTACCCACTACACTCTCGGAGTGGTTGGCGTTAGGAAGGACATCCAGCTGTAGAAACTCTGCCAGATCAAGATTGGAGCCTGGTGCAGCCATCTGGTTCACCAGCCCTCAGTCAAAATCGTCCAACCCATGCTAGCATGGAAAGCGGATGTTAAACGATGATGATGATGATGATGATGATGATTTACTTGTTTCAATCATTAGACCATGGCCATGCTGGAACATTGCTTTGAAGAATTTTTAGTTGAATGAATCAACCCTGGAACTTATTTGTTGTCATGTCTGGTGTTTGTTCTACCTCTTTTACCAAACTGCTTAGTTATGGGGACATAAACACATCAGCACCAGTTGTTAAGAGGTTATAAACACAGACACAAAGACACACACATACATGCACGCATGCACACATGCACGCACACATACACACACAGACACACACTCACACACACGCACACACACAAGTAGGATGGTTGGTGTTAGGAAGGGCAACCAACCATAAAAACCATGCCAAAATCAACACAGAAGCCTGGTGTAATCTTCTACTTGACTTGCTCTTGTCAAATCGTCCAACCCATGCCAGCATGGAAGGTGGACAATAAACAAAGATGATGATGATGATGATGAGACTTCTTTCAGTTTCTGTTTACCAAATTCACTCACAAGGCTTTGGTCAGCCCAATGCAATAGTAAAAGACACTTATATATACATATGTCATGTTATGCTAAGAAACATGCATGGTACAAGATCCCTACTTAGTTTAACTCCATTATATAGTACAGGCACAATGGCCCAGTGGTTTGGGCAGTGGATACGTGGTCTTAGGATCGCAGTTTCGATTCCCAGACTGGGCGTTGTGAATGTTTATTGAGCGAAAACACCTAAAGCTCCACGAGGCTCCGGCAGGGGGTAGTGGCAATCCCTGCTGTACTCTTTCGCCACAACTTTCTCTCACTCTTTCTTCTGTTGGTCTGCGGGATGGCGTCATTTGAAGGCTAAAACAATGCGAAGCGCATTGTGACCAGCGATGTGTATTAACATCTGATAGCCTAGTCGGTTACGTGATCACGTGATTACTGCCATATATTGAGGATATCATTAGAAGGATCTGTCTCTCATGTCAGTTTGTTAAGTCTGCCTTTCCTGTTTCTGTGACAGAAGAGGAGATAACCATTCCAAAATGCATGCATCCTGCAGTCTGGTTAGGGAATGCTGCAAGCTGACTTGATGTATTTACACCTATTTGTCAACAGTGAGAAATTTTCTCCATGATAAAATACAGTGAATGGATTTTTTATGGATTCTAATATGCCACAAGCATATTGAACTGGTAACAAGCTTGTATTTATACACCTCATTGCTTAGCTCTGTCATCCCGTATTTTGTTTATGGTGAGCTGCTGCATAGCACAAGAAGTCATTGAATGATGATGGGTATATCATAAGAAGGACCTGTCTCTTGTGTCAGTTCACAGCATCTACTTTTCTGGTCTTTGTGGTTGAAGAGGAGATAACCACTCCGAAATACGTGCATCCAACAGTCAGGTTATGGAGTGCTGTAAGCTGGTTTAGTGTATTTACACTGATTTGTCGACAGCGAGAAATTTTCTCCATAACGAAATGCAGTGAATGGTTTTCTTGAGTTCAAATATGCTTGAAGCATATTTGAACTGACAACAAGTTTGTATATATAAAATAAAGTAAAGTGAGGTAAAGACTCCCTTCAATAATGAATGACCATGGGATTGCACCTAGAAAGCTAGCCACCAAGGCACAAGTCTGGGTAAATTTGTTTATGGAAGACCAGTAGTTACCCATGCATACCAGCCTCCCCTCTTCACTCCACCGATGTTATCCAAGGGAAAGGCAAAGGCTAATACAACTTGGCACCAGTTACATCGCAACTCATTTCTGCAGCTGAGTGAACTGGAACAATGTGAATCGAACTGGCTACCTCATGACTGGGAGCCATGTACCTGATTGGCAGTATGTTATGAAGTCACTGATATATCATCTTTTACCCATTGCTTGTTTCTGTCAATGGACTGGCCATGCTGGGATGCAGGCTTGAAGGGTTTGGTTGAACAAATCAACCCCAGTATTTATTCTATCGATCTTTATTGCTGAGTCACTAAGTTACAGGGACATAAACAAACTCACAGTGGTTGTCAAGCAAACCAAACACAGTGATACACATGTCCACTCATAATTAAATACATATATATGCACACACTATTATGATGGGTTTCTTTCAGTTTCCATCTACTAAATCCATTCGCAAGGCTTTAATCAGCCAAGGGTTATTGTAGAAGACTTTGGTCCAAGGTGTCACACTGTGTGGGGCTAAACCCTGAGTCGTGTGGTTAAGACCTGAACTTCAGAGTTGTAAAGTATATTCGAATATATTTTACACAATACTAACATTATTTGATATAGAACTTAATATGATGGGTATAATAAGATAGATATATTAATTATATAAAATGTTGACAGTGTACCCTGAGTTTCATCACGACCAACTCAGCTGGTGAAATTGATGAATTAAACACTTGTTCACTGACC
>NC_042998.1:177887246-177892246 GCF_006345805.1 Octopus sinensis
ATGTATGTATATACATACATACATACATACACACACACACACACACACACACACACACACACACACGTGACCGCATGTGTATTGTTGGTGATTTGTTTCACTCCATCTTCCCTTCCTTGGCTCTTTCCTTTTCCTATGTTTCTGACGAAGAGCTCCGCTCGAAATGTTAAATCCTCCTTCTTTCTTTCCTTTCCTGAGCATCCAAAAACACTATACTTGTTCCATGTCCTCGCATTGTTGTGTTTTTTCTTTGTGTTTTCATGTTTGGATTAACTAGATATATATATATA
Source organism: Octopus sinensis (assembly GCF_006345805.1). NCBI lineage: Eukaryota > Metazoa > Mollusca > Cephalopoda > Octopoda > Octopodidae > Octopus > Octopus sinensis. The sequence continues at coordinate 177,887,537 of NC_042998.1, forward strand.
TATATATACTGGAGTAAACACATAAATGTGAAACAAGGTGGAAAAAAGAGTACTCAAATACCAGTGGTAGAGTAATATGCTTTATTTAAAGCAGCAGAAAATTCAATATATATATATATATATATATATACACAAGATAAGAAAATGGAGAAATACATCTAAATCAAATATCAATTATCAGATAATACTCAATCACATACTTTATTAAACCACCACATAAGAGACTGTAGGGTTAGACATAAAAAAGCAGAACAAATCAGTATACACAAAGGAATGTACATAAAAGAGTAATGTTATATAATAAGTAGAATATATATAAAAAAGAGAATATAATATTTATATTTACTTATATTTATATTCTCTTTTTTATATATATTCTACTTATTATTCAACATTACTCTTTTATGTACACTTTTTTATGTACATTCCTTTGTGTACACTGATTTGTTCTGCTTTTTTATGTCTAACCCTACAGTCTCTTATGTGGTGGTTTAATAAAGTATGTGATTGAGTATTATCTGATAATTGATATTTGATTTAGATGTATTTCTCCATTTTCTTATCTTGTATTAGTAATTTGTGGTAAATCATTTTACCTTTGCCCATATAATACAGTAAATGAATTGATTGCATCGCAATCCTTAACATTTATGTATTAACTTTGTTGGGTACTTCACTAGCAGTATATTGGATATATGTTATCCCATGGAGGGTTGCATTTACAACCCCTATCTCAATTTGTATATATATATATATATATATATATACCAGAGTAAACACATAAATGTGAAACAAGGTGGAAAAAAAAGTATTCAAATACCAGTGGTAGAGTAATATGCTTTATTTAAAGCAGCAGAAAATTCAACAAAACCTGTTACTCTGAGTTTCCCGTTGCCGTTCATCGGACAGTTTTTGCTAGAATGGAACCGATATGTCAATTATATATATATATATTCATATATAAAAAATTAATATAGACAGCATTGTACAAAGTTTTATCAAAAAAGGAAAACTCTAATTGTCACTAAATATGACTAGGGTATTAGAAACACCTACATTGCTAGAAAAAAGAGCTAAAATGTTCACATATTTAGGCCACCTGATAGTATTGTAGCTGCCTCTCTAGTTGTTAGTTTTAGATTTTTAAACACTTTTAGAGGGAGTTTTTTTGTCTCTTAATTGCATGAATAATCTCAGTTAATCAAAGATTTTGATCCACTTATTGCATATTTTATTTATTACATACGTGAGGCTCTTCTGCAATGGCATTTACATTATTTCTAAAAACAAAAGTTGGGATAGTCAATATGAGAACTCACTTTTTGATAGGACTGTTGGTTTAGAACTGATCTGGGGGTTAAGTAAATGACAATATCCTGAACACAGTATCAACCTCTGTTAACATCACTTACACTGTGATGACAAAGATGGACCTCCCTCAACCACCTCCACCTGCACCACCACCACCACCACCACCACCACCAGGAAAGAAAGGAAAAGGAATAGGGGAGCACTCTCCTCCTCCTCCTCCTCCACCTCCTCCACCACCACCACCACCACCACCACCATTTTCATCATCACCAAGACTACCACCATCATTAATATCACCAAGACTACTACCACCACCAGCACCACCATCCTGAAGACCATCATCACTATGACCACCACCACCACCATTGTCATCAAAATCACCTGCCCTTTATAAGGAAGACCATCCTCAAAACCATGACCATTGTCGCTACCTCTATCACTGAGACCACAATAACCACCATTTACATTACCACCACCACCACCACCACCACCACAACCACCACTCACATCACCAAGACCACCCCACCATCATAACCAAGGCTGCTCCACCAGCATCAAATAACCACCACCACCACCACCACTCACATCACCAAGACTACCCCACCATCATAACCGAGGCTTCTCCACCAGCATCAAGATAACCACCATCATCATCACCAAAACCATTACTATAATTCTTGAGAACGCCATCATTATCAGGAAAATAACCAAACAACAACTTCTACACCATAAACTAATGCACAGATAAGATCTCTGTTTACTATGACCTTCTCTGTGTGTCAAATCTCTCAACTCATCCTAGTTGACAATGTATCATATCATTTGGATTTCCAAGTATTTATTAATTATACGACATCAATTCTATATTTCCTGCTATTAATATTTGATTGGTAATCCTTGCCGATATTTGCAGTCTATCCTAAACATTTGTCTGATTAAGTCACTTCTACTGTTGTGGTTGGGAGAAGTTTTAGAGAAATAAAGAGAGAAAGAGAAAGAGAGATGGAATTTTGGGGTGTGTGAATGGTTATATGTATGTGCATGTGAATGTGTGTGTGAAATATAATGCATTTTAGTTGTGTGGTGTTGTGTAGCATAAAAGTATTGTGCTAGAGTGTAGATATGTAGGATTGTCATATACAATGTTGTGTTATAATATAGTTGTCATTGTTTATCTCCAAGTAGGTCCAGATTGAGTAAAATTTAACGATGATAGGCATTCTATCCAAAACCCAGATCCATCTTATCTTTTTCTCAGTATTTTCTAATATTTTTTTTAGTTGTTTCAGTCATTTGACCGCCTTAAATCAAGCAACTCAACCTGGGACTTATTCTTTGTAAGCCCAGTACTTATTCTATCAGTCTCTTTTGCCGAACTGCTAAGTGATGGGGACATAAACACACCAGTATTGGTTGTTAAGCAATGCTAGGGGGACAAACACAGACACAAAAGTTAAAAATGATGTGATGTGTTGAAGGAAATTTGGCTGCTATCTCTAGTTCTATCATTAACTCATGTAGTCACGCAGTCGTAGTTGTTACTAAGTAGCCCTACTTAACTCTGCTTGAAGAGCCCTAATATGGAGAAGTAGCTGATAAAAAACCCCCAATTAATTGGTATTCTAGCTGCTATCATATCTTCAATGTGGGTATACTGTCTTAATTTAACACTTTAAAATCTTGTGGCCGTTACTTAAAAGGAAAAACAAAAAACAAAAGCAAAAGGCTCTCCACCTCCACTCTGTAGGTAGTTTGCCGAAAGAGATTTGATAATTGTATTGATCAGACTGGACAGTTATATGAAATGATTAAAGCAGTGTAAAGGAGTTATAATACTTTCATACTTAATTTTTGATTCGATGCTGCAACTTATTCAAAAGTATCCAACTATTCAAATAATAACTATTTGATTTCTTCTTTTCAAAATATTTGGTTCTTTGATCAAGTACCATAAGTGGTATTGCTTCACTGACTTCTACTGTTACAGCAAAATTTTGGTCTTTTTCCTTGAATGATATGTGAACTTAATTTTTGAGATTAAAGAGTTTACTAAAGGAGAGTTCAATTTATGTTCTAGCCCATAGTCTATACATCTTCCTTCTCATTTGACTTTCATTGTTGAAGATGACCAAGACTTAGGTGAAGGACACAGTTCAAACTCTACTATGTAGTTCAAACTCTGATTCAATCAATCCAAGAATTGCTTCACTAACTCCAACTGCTGTGTCTACTACTGCTCAATAAGTTGAAATATTTATTATTTCAAATTCATTTTTTTCTTAAATAATATTTTATAAACTTACTTCTTTGAAATGAGGGTTTGTTTTATGTGAGTTCCATCTGCTTTCTTGGCCATGTTTTAAGCTTTTTGATATCAACTCACCTGGGACTGCCCCTAGTTCAATAATACAAATTTTCCCTTTTTTAAGTGATCTAAATTAAATCCATCCATCAAAATTTCATATTAATATATGTTCCAAAAAACTAGCTTAATAATGTTGTTGTTGTTGTTGTTGGTGGTGGTGGTGGTGTTACTGCTAATGCTACTGGTGGAGATGGTAGAAGCAGTGGTAGTGGAGATGCAGGAAGAAGAAGAAGAAGAAGAAGAAGAAGAAGAAGAAGAAGAAGAAGAAGAAGAAGAAGAAGAAGAAGAAGAAGAAGAAGAAGAAGAAGAAGAAGAAGAAGAAGAAGAAGAAGAAGAAGAAGAAGAAGAAGAAGAAGAAGAAGAAGAAGAAGAGTTATTTTATTAAATTCTTCATATTTTCAAAATTAATTGAAATAAAGATTCCATGTTTCAGTAGAAATAGGTGAACGAAAGCATTACGAACCTTGGTGCAAATTAGAAATTAAAAGATAAAGAAATGGAACTAAATGTTTAATGAAAATTATTTATTTAGTTAATATAGGGAGAAAGAGGGAATTAATCTCAGCCTTAAATGGTACACTAGTTTCTAGTTAGTGTTATGACTGAACACTCATCTTTTACTTGTTTCAGTCATTAGACTGCAGCCGTACTGGGGCACCATGTTGAAGAATTTTTAGTTGAATGAGTTGAACCCATCACTTTTTGCTTTTTTTTTTTAAAGCTTGTTACTTATTCTATTGGTCTATGTTGCTGAACTGCTAATTTACAGGAGCCATAAACATACCAATACCAGTTGTCAAGCAGAGACACGGGACAAACACAGGCTCAAAGACACACCATCTTATATATATATATGTACAATGGGCTTCTTTTAGTTTCAGTCTACCAAATCTACTCACAAGGCTTTCGTTAGCCTGATGCTACAGCAGAAGACTCTTGCCCAAGGTGCCACACAGTGGGACTGAACCCGGTACCATGTGGTTGGAAAGCAAGCCACTTCCCACACTGCCACATCTGCATCTATAAGCTGATCC
>NC_042998.1:177894746-177899746 GCF_006345805.1 Octopus sinensis
ATAATTTCCATTTGATTTTTATTTTGATGTTGATCCTTTATCTTTTACTTGTTTCAATCACTGGACTGCAGCCATGCTGTGGGACTGCTTTGAATGGTTTGCTTGACCAAATTGATCTTAGTACTTAACTTTTTAAAGTCTAATACTTATTCTATTGGTCTCTTTCACTGAACTGCTAAGTTACAAGTATTTAAACAAATCAACACCAGATGTTAAATGGTGGTGGAAGACACATATAACACAAACACAACACCATCATCATCATCATCATATGTGTGTACCTAAGCCAAGTGAAATTATATGCTATGCTTGAGAAGATCTGTGAAGCCAAGTGAGATCATAGTTGTGGCCAATACTAGTGTTACGTAACTGGCATGTATAAAGCACTCACTACACTCTTGGAGTGGTTGGCATTAGGAAGGGAATCCAGCCATAGAAACTATGCCAAATCAGATGCAGCTCCACAGCTTACAAGTTTTCAAACTGACCAACCCATGCCAGCATGGAAAACAGACGTTAAATGATGATGATGATTGAAGATGATGATTATGATATATATTAACATACACAAAGCAGTAAGCTGGCAGAATTGTTAGCACATTGAACGAAATGCTTAGCGGTATTTTGTCTGCCTTTACATTCTGAGTTCAAACTCCACTGAGGTTGACTTCGTGTTTCATCTCTTTGGGCTTAAGTAAATAAGTACCAGTTATGCACTGGAGTCGATGTAATCGACTTGAACCCTTTGTCTTTCCTTGTTTGTCCCCTCTATGTTTAGCCTCATGTGGGCAATAAAGAAATAGATATATATTAACATACATATATATGTGTATATATATATATGTATGTATATGATGGATCTCCCTCAGTTTCCATCAACCAAATACACTCACAAGGCATTGGTCAACCTGGCACTATAGTAAAAGACATTTGCCCTAGGTACCATACAGTGTGATTGAATCCAAGTGGATTTTGTTGACAGAAATGAAAGCCCATTGTATGTGTATGTGTGCGTGTGTGTGTGTGTGTGTGTGTGTGTGTGTTGTGTGTGTGTGTGTGTGTGTGTTGTGTGTGTGTGTGTGGATGTGTGTGTGTAGTCATGTTTCCTTTCTCAGTCACTGCCTTCACCACCACCTCATCCCCAAAGGCTTCTGCCTCCATTTCCACCTCACTATCCACTCTGCTTCTGCCATCCTGCGCATACTCTGTACTACTTCCTAGTGCCTTTTGCATGCTGCCATTCATTCTGATCTCTCCAAAATACACACCCTTGACTGCCTTCTCCCTCTTGCTTATTCCACCTTTTTCTCCTGACTTTCACCTTCTGTTGCACATTCCATTCTACACTTCATACTCCATTTAAATCATCTTTTTCACAAGTTCCTTGCTTGCACTAAACAACATAAACTCCACTCACTCCATTCTGTCTCACCCATAGCCACAACACTCCATCTGCATCTAATGAAGAGGACTGCTTCACTGACCTGGGTTGCCAACCATCCCACTGGATGCCAGCTCCTGGCCAGTTCCAAGCTAATGTGTTGTGGACTGCTAATGTGTTGTGGACTGGTTCAACTAATGTGTTGTGGACTGGTTCAACTTTCACAGGCATCCCCAATATTTTATCATCTCCCCAGCCAAACTCTCAGTCCTTTGATGTCTCCAATGCCACAAAGACATCATCATAAAACCAATCAACAAGGATGGAACCATGGTGGTGTGGCACACAGACCTCTACAAGGCTGAAGCTCTCCACCAACTTCAAGACTCTTCTATTGCTCTCCAACCCCATACCTAACTACCAACAGACTGTGTACTCCACTATCCATGACCTCATCTCCTCCTCACATCTCCGTCCCACTGCCTCCAGCCTCACTCACCACACTCCATGCACCCCTCCATTTACTTCCTTCCCCAAATCCGCAAGCCCAACGACCCTGGCTGTCCCATCGTCTCTGCCTGTAACTGCCCCACGGAATTGATCTCTAAATACTGTGCCTCTGCCCCCTCGTGGCTTCCCTTCAATCCCACATCCATGACACTAACCATGCTCTCTATCTCTTTAACTCTTTCTCCTTCCTTTCTGGCCCCTCTAAACTTCTCTTCACTCTTGATATCAAGCATTTGCATACAGTGATCCCAAACAACAAAGGACTTAAACACTTTCTGGACTTTCGGCCCAACCCCCAACCTGACACCTCCACACTCCTTCGTCTGGCTGAACTTGTTCTCGCCTTCAACTGCTTCTCATTTGCAGGTGATTTTTACTAACAAGTCTTGGGAGTGGCCATGGGAATGAGAATAGGCTCCAAGGCCCAAATACTCTCATGATTCACTGGTCCCACTCCCGAACTATATGGTTGTTATATTGATGACTGTATCGGTGTGACCTCACTCTCCTGCAAACAACTAGACTACTTCCTCTCTTTTGTCTAATCCTTCCATCCTGCCCTCGAATTCTTCTGCACTCTTTCCAACATTTTCATCACATTTCTTGACATTTCTGTCAGCATACACCACTCCACTCTCATTAACTTCACCTACTACAAACACACTGACTCACACTCCTACCTTAACCTCTCATCCCCCCACCCTTCCCACACCAAGCTCTTCATCCCCTACTTCCAATTCTTCTATCTGTGTAGGCTCTGCAGTGACAACCATGACTTTGAGACTCAATCTCAACTCATGGCTTGCCACTTCACCCTTCATGGATATTCCCTCACCACTCTCTACACAGACTTTGTCAGGACATGTTCCATGGATTGTGCCTCTGCTCTCTCTCCCTGCACCTGCCCTGCTGTTGCCCACCTCCTGTTTCTCCTCATCTCCCACCCCTCCAACACACCATTCTCTGGGCCTTCTGGTGGTTCCAGTCGGACCCCTCCACCTTGCACATCTTCCTCAACCTACCCCTTCCCCTTCAAACAAGCTCACAAACTGCATGACTTCCTGGTCCACAGTTTTTTCCCTAACCTTACCTCCCAGCCTGGTTCATTCCCCTGCTCTCGCCCACACTGCCATACTTGCCCCTACCTCTCCAACACCCCCATCCTCACAGGCATCCATCATCGTCCCTCTCATATTACCGACTCCTTTACCTGCACTTCTAGCAAGGTCATTTACTGCATCTTCTGCTCTTTCTGCCTTTCTCTGTACATCAGTTAAATGGGACGCAGCTTGGCTGACTGGTCCATGGAGCACCTCCAAGGCATCAGACTTGGCAATGACACCTCGGTCTCAAGCCATTTCTGCTCTACCGGTCATTCACTACAATAACTGTCTGTGTTTGGACTGTCTTTGCACAGGGGCCGTCTGGACTCCTGCTTTCGCCAGGAACAGGAATTAATCTTCTCTTCACTCCTTTGCGCTACATGGGCTCAACTACCCTCCTCTTTTCATCTGACTCCCCTCCTCTCATCACTTCATCTGACACCTACTTCCTTTCTTCACTCCTACCACCCTCTCTCTTCATTGACACCTATGATAGTTGAGGGATTACTGTATACATATAATTCTTTTTTATTATTCAACCATGGTAGTGGTTGAATATATTCCTAAGTCCACCATTTCGTCAATCGCAGCAGCTTCCAAGCTTCACCACTAATTCAGTTCTCAGCTAAATTGCTAACAGTTTTAAAGAGGATACCTCCTCAACTATTTGGCATAAATAGTTTGAGATTTGGTTCAGTAGAAAAAAGTTACATCGACATATCTGTGACCTCAAGAGGGGCAGTAAGGCACCTATTCACCTTTAATTAACATAAACTTTTTAATTTCAAATTAAAAGTATTCCTTTTTTAGGCTTAAATGATAGAAAAATGCATGAGGAATTCAGAATCACTAGTTGCATTGAACAAAATTTTGTACAAAAAGAGATAAAATGTTACGAAATTTCCTGTCAGTAAGTAAGAGAGAAAGGGAGTAACACTTCAGCTATAAGAATAAAGAATATATTTCTAAAATCTATGTTCACATTCTAAGGTGGTGAGCTGGCAGAAACGTTAGCATGCTTAACTGTATTTCATCTGTCAGTATAATTTTAAGTTCAAATTTTGCTGAGGTCAACTCTGACGTACAGATTATATCATTTATTTTTTTTTAACTAAACACTTTCAAACTTCCAATACTGGTAGAACATGTCACATAGAACAGGGTTTACTCTTAACGTTTTTGAAAAAAAATTGTATTTTAGAAGTAGTATTTCGTCTGTCTTTACATTCTGAGTTCAAATTCCGTTGAGGTTGACTTTGCCTTTCATCCATTTCGGATCTATTCAATACGACGTACATATTATTCAATTAATTTTTTTTTAACTAAACACTTTCAAACTTCTGATACAGATAGAATGTGTCACATAGAACAGGGTTTACTCTTAACGTTTTGAACAAAATTTTGTATTTTAGAAGTTATTTCGTCAGAAGTTACCGAGTGACAATGGACAAATTCATGTTTAGGCAATCTTTAATAAGTGCCAATACACGAAACTCTCAGCTTTTGACTTACTCTCTAACTTCTACTGATGATATATATACATATTACATTACATATATGCATAAAAAAACCTCATCACACAATTGAACCAATGAAAGAGCCTCTACCTGGTCGCTCGACACGCTAAAAATAGCATCCAAAGTATCCCCCTGCCTAAATCACACGTCCTTTGTATGTAATGTCCCAGATAATCCCTAAAAAAAAACGGTTTGCTGAAAGCTGGAATGTCTTTGATGATAGGTTTGAAGTATCAGGGTTGATTTGAGGCTAAATAACAACATTATGGTCATTCTTTGCTGCAATATTTTAAGTAAAAAGTTTTTTATTCTTTACTTTACTAGAAGTAATAGCTTGTTCTAAACTTTTACAGGTGTAATAACTTGTCCTGTACTTTTCCGGGTTTATAATCTTAAGAATATTACTTTTCCTGCTCGCATGTATGTATGTATTTCACTACTGCCCACAAGGGGCTAAACACAGAGGGGACAAACGGATTAAGTCGATTA
>NC_042998.1:177902246-177909746 GCF_006345805.1 Octopus sinensis
ACTAATCTTAACATAATATTGATTTCTTATTCTTTTTTTTTTATTTATAAGTTAGATGTGCAATTCTCAAATATTTTTGGTCCATTGCCATTTCAGCTTTACATATCATCCTTTGGTGCCATTACCCCTCACCATTATCCAAAGCAGTTGCACAACTCCATGCAAGGACATTTCAAGGAGACACTTCACTGAACTCAATGTCTCCTTAAAAATATCTTCATTCATGACAAACCCTTAAGTAATAGTAATGTCACCTGATAGGCAGGGCCATTTAAAGAGAATTATGGAGTCCTACCCTACTTCAGACATAGCAATACATGGAGACCCCCTACATATACAACAACAAAGGTAATGACAAACCATAGAACGATGTTCTTGTCAACATCCTTCACTGTAATCATTGTATTTTGGAAAAAGAATGCTCAGAGGCCCCTTACATACACAGCAGCAACATAAATAGATTGGGCCCCTAGACACACGAGACTCCCAGTCAACTGCTGAGTCTGTCCATGCCTTAAGATGGTACAGCTAATAGGTGATAACAACCACTTTGAGAACTTCTTATTTAATAGGAGAAGCAGAAGCAGTGTCCATCGCTATTTCACTGCCTTCTAAAGAGATCGTGATGTGTAATATTTTGATCAAATGTCTTTTACTACATTTCTCAGGTTGACCAGAGCCTTGTGAGTGAAACTTGATTGTTGTAAACTGTATGGAAGTCCATCAGAAGAACCAGTTTTGTTCTTGGGCTATACATTGTCTAGTTTAACATCATCACCTAGCTTGAGGGGCCCTTTTTTATTGTTTAGTCAGGGAAAGAAGGCAATACTTATGTTCAATTATTTTTTTCCAGAACCTCTGAAACTGATGGGAGGATGGAAGGAAAGAAGGAAGGAAGGAAGAGAGGAGAGAGGGAGGAAGGAAGGAAGGAAGGAAGTTATCTTCAACAAAATATACAATAAATAAAAAAAAAAAAAAGTTAAAATCCCAGATGTGTGTGCAGTACCCAATGGTTGTCGTAAGCTTTGTGGAGACAGCAGCTGACTGGAGCTAGAAAATTTTCCTTCTTTGATGAAAGATATTTTAGGAATGTTATGTGTGCTTGCATCAAGACTTAGCCCTAATGCATAAAGCAGACAGAACTGTACAAAAGACACTCAAACATCAAGTAGTGTTTTTAAACTAGAGGAGAAATTGACTCTACCACTCAAGAATGTTAAAACAAGATTCACAAGACATCCCTGTCCAATGTCTCTAAAAGTTCTGCTAATTTAACACCATGGACTGGTCTATCAACACTCAAAACATGAAAGCACATAGCCTAGTGGTTAGGATGTTGCACTCATAGTCACAAGGTCATAATTTCGATTCTTGGACCAGGTAAAACACTTCATTTTACATATTTACTCAGCTGTAAATGAGTAACCCTATGATGGACTGGCATCTCATTCAGTGTGAATTTTGTAATCTTGGCCATACAAACAACATGGGAATCAGGTAACCAGTTCTGTGAGTCCTAAGACAAGAAAGTAATGTCCAGGAGTTGATGATGATTAAAAGAATGAAAACCAAGTTGACCTCAGTGGAATTTGAGCTCAGCACTCAGGAGTTGATGATGTGGAATTTGAGCTCAGCACTCAAAGAATCAGAGTAAATACTAAGGTATTTCACCCTATGTTCCACTGACTGTTGATTCACCACCTTAAAAGAATATGTTCTAATGAAAGCATTCCTATCAGGCTTCTGATGTTCTAGTACATCTCCTTAACTATCCTCCAGGGCAACGCCTTTTCCATTTTGTCTGCTGGTACCATGAGAAATGTTTCTCAACTGTGAGAGGCAAGACGCTCTATTAATCCTTCTATTTTGACTTAAACTGCCCTTTTATAACCTTTTTAAAAGTACTTCAAGATAGCTTTCTTCCTCTAGTCTCAGGGACCCTGTTAAAGATCATGGCTATTGCCCTTTCTCCTTAGACTAACTCACATACATAAATAAATAAAATAACAAATGAACAAACTGGGTAATATTCTTAGAGTTTGTATCAAAGTTGAACCCATGTGTGGTTAAGCAGTTCACTTTGAAATGATGTGGTTACAGGTTTTGTCCCTTTGCACAGTACTTTGCAAAAATGTCTTCTGTTACAGCACCAAGCCAACCACTGCGACATCAATATTAGCAACTGGGAAGCAGTTGCCTGTAATCGTGGAGAATAGCAATGCACCATAGAAGAGGGAACACAAAGGAGTGACAGAGGGAGAAAGGAGAAATGGAAGACAAGAAAAGATGACAACAAGAAACTATGACATTTCACCCAGTCAGGCAAAGTCTTCGCTACATTTGTGGCACCTGCCAGAGGGAGTGTTTGTTCAGGATAGGACTACGCAGCCACAGCAGGAGATTTATAAGGACATGAAATGTAAAAACCGGACTATTTTATGTGCAACTCTATTGTCTCCCGAGACAAAAGGACATAAATGTACATACTTACATATATATGTATATGTATATGCATATATGGGTTCAGGACGTTGCAAAACATAAGCAACATGAAATACGATGGCAAACTTGGGTATGCAAACAACAAGAGAAACAAATAGAAAACAAGACAAGTAACATAAAGAACAACCCTTCATCAGTTGTCAGCTCTTCATCTACTCCACATTTTGAGCAATTAATGACAATATGAGGCTTAGAAAAAAATTGCTCCAACAAACCAAAATAAAATTTGGGATTTGCAGAGGGTCAAAGTTGGTAGCAAAAACAGGACGGTGGCGACATACAACAAATCAAATGAAAACAAACGTGGAGGGCTGTTAGACCAGAAGGGGTAAGGTACCAAATGCTAGAGGAATATTCTTTGACAAAAGAAAAGATAGAGGAGGAGACAAATAAGAATGTATCTGGTCTGTGCGTCAGACTGAAGGAAAAGAAAGATGATCACATGAGGAAAAGAAAGATGGATGATGGTCACGTGTGAGCAATGAGAGAAGGTAAAGGAGGAAGGAGGAGAGAGAGATAGAGAGATAGAAAATGGTGAAGGGGAGAAAAAAGAATAAGAGAAAAGATGAGAGAGAAAACAATGAAAGGAGGAGAGAAAGAGAAAATGAAAGTGGGGAGAGTGAGAAGAGTACAGGGTAAAGTTGCATCAAAATTATTAAGATAAACTTACTTGGAAACAGATGTGTGGGGTTTAATCATTATAATAAATAATATATATATATATATATAAATTTAAAATTAAGGATAAAATCTTTACAAGAAATTATCAGTAGTTAGCGTGAAAAACCTAACATATATATATGTCAGTGTGCATACTCGAGTATGTTAGTGTGCATACTCGACAGAGTGTAAGTACCTTGAGAGAAAAGTTGGACCTAAGAAGCATCAGATGTGGTGTGCGAGAGAGATGACTACACTGGTATGGCCATGTGGTGAGAATGGATGTGGATAGCTGGGTAAAAAAGTGCCACACCCTAGCAGTTGAAGGAACCTGTGGAAGAGGTAGACCCAGGAAGACCTGGGATGAGGTGGTGAAGCATGACTTTTGAACATTGGGCCTCACCGAGGCAATGACTAGTGACCTAGACCTTTGGAAATATGCTGTGCTTGAGAAGACTTGGCAAGCTCAAGTGAGACCATAACCATGAGGCCTATGCCAAGATGTAACCAGCCCACTTATGCGTACTTTACTTTCTTTGGACACTAAACTCTGCTTGCAAAGACCTGTTGAGGCAAGTGGAATTGAAATCGAAATCAAATTCGATGACTGGCATCCGTGCTAGTGGAGTGCTAAGAGTACCATACGAGCATGATCATTGCCAGATCAACAAGCTGACCTCCATACCGATGGCACATAAAAAGCACCATTCGAGCATGATCGTTTCCTGCATCACCTTACTGGCACTTGTGCTGGTGGCATGTGAAAAACAGTTGAGCGAGGTTGTTGCCAGTACCACTGGACTGGCTCCTGTGTATGTGGCACATAAAAAGCGGCATTTGAGTGTGGCCATTGCCAGTACTGCCAGACTGGCCCTCGTGCTGGTAGTATGTAAAAGCACTCACTACACTCTTGGAGCAGTTAGTGTTAGGAAGGGATCCAGCAGTAGAAACTCTGCCAGATTAGATTGTAGTCTGGTGTAGCCATCTGGTTCACCAGTCAAATTGTCCAACCCATGCAAGCATGAAAAGCAGACGTTAAACGATGATGATGATGATGATATGCATATATGTATATATATATGCATATATATATACATATATGTACATACATACATATATCATCATCATCATCATCATCATCATTTAACGTCCGCTTTCCATGCTAGCATGGGTTGGACGGTTCAACTGGGGTCTGGGGAACCCGAAAGCTGCACCAGTCCAGTCAGATCTGGCAGTGTTTCTACAGCTGGATGCCCTTCCTAACGCCAACCACTCCGAGAGTGTAGTGGGTGATTTTATGTGCCACAGACACAGGTGCCAGACGAGGCTGGCAAACGGCCACGCTCGGATGGTGTTTTTTATGTGCCACCGACACAGGTGCCAGACGAGGCTGGCAGACGGCCACGCTCGGATGGTGTTTTTATGTGCCACCGACACAGGTGCCAGATGAGGCTGGCAAACGGCCACGATCGGATGGTGCTTGTTACGTGCCCACAGCACGGAGGCCAGTCGATGCGGTACTGGCTACGGCCACGTTCGGATGGTTTTCTTGTGTGCCACGTGCCACCGGCACTGGTACCACAAAGATACAAATTCCATTGATGTTCATCTATTTTGATTTGTTTTGATTTTCACTTGCCTCAACAGGTCTTCACAAGTGTCACAAGAAGGAAGGTATGCGCAGGTGGACTGACTACGTCCCAGGTAGGGGCCATGGGTTATGGCCTGACTAGTCTTGCCGGGTCTTCGGATGGTGTTTTTATGTGCCACCGACACAGGTGCTAGATGAGGCTGGCGAACGGCCACGATCGGATGGTGTTTGTCATGTGCCCACCGCACTGACTACAGCACTGATGGATTCTTGTGTGCCACAGGCACTGGTACCACAAGATACAAATTCCATTGATGTTCATCTATTTTGTCTATTTTGATTTGATTTGATTTGATTTTTGATTTTCACTTGCCTCAACCGGTCTTCACAAGTGTCACAAGAAGGAAGGTATGCACAGGTGGACTGACTAGTCTTGCCGGGTCTTCGGAAGGTGTTTTTATGTGCCACCGACACAGGTGCCAGATGAGGCTGGCGAACGGCCATGATCGGATGGTGTTTGTTACGTGCCCACAGCACGGAGGCCGGTCGATGCGGAACTGGCTACGGCCACGTTCGGATGGTTCTCTTGTGTGCCACCGGCACTGGTACCCCAAAGTGTGTGCCACCGGCACTGGTACCACAAAGATACAGATTCCATTGATGTTCATCTATTTTGATTTGTTTTGATTTTGATTTTGATTTTCACTTGCCTCAACAGGTCTTCACAAGTGTCACAAGAAGGAAGGCATGCACAGGTGGACTGACTACGTCCCAGGTAGGGGCCATGGGTTATGGCCTGACTAGTCTTGCCGGGTCTCCGGATGGTGTTTTTATGTGCCACCGACACAGGTGCTAGATGAGGCTGGCGAACGGCCACGATCGGATGGTGTTTGTCATGTGCCCACAGCACGGAGGCCAGTCGATGCGGTACTGGCTACGGCCACTTTCGGATGGTTTTCCTTGTGTGCCACCGGCACTGGTACCACAAAGATACAAATTCCATTGATGTTCATCTATTTTGATTTGTTTTGATTTTGATTTTGATTTTGATTTTCACTTGCCTCAACAGGCCTTCACAAGTATCACAAGGAGGAAGGTATGCACAGGTGGACTGACTACGTCCCAGGTAGGGGCCATGGTTTATGGCCTGACTAGTCTTGCCAGGTCTTCGGATGGTGTTTTTATGTGCCACCGACACAGGTGCTAGATGAGGCTGGCGAACGGCCACGACCGGATGGTGTTTGTTATGTGCCCACAGCACGATGGCCAGTGATGCGGTACTGACTACGGCCATGTTCGGATGGATTCTTGTGTGCCACCGGCACTGGTACCACAAGCGGTACTGACTACTTTTTATGTGCCACCGACACAGGTGCTAGATGAGGCTGGCGAACGGCCACGACCGGATGGTGTTTGTTATGTGCCCACAGCACGATGGCCAGTGATGCGGTACTGACTACGGCCACGTTCGGATGGATTCTTGTGTGCCACCGGCACTGGTACCACAAGCGGTACTGACTACGGCCACGTTCGGATGGATTCTTGTGTGCCACCGGCACTGGTACCACAAAGATACAAATTCCATTGATGTTCATCTATTTTGATTTGTTTTGATTTTCACTTGCCTCAACAGGTCTTCACAAGTGTCGCAAGAAGGAAGGTATGTACAGGTGGACTGACTACGTCCCAGGTAGGGTCCACGGGTTATGACCTGACTAGTCTTGCCGGGTCTTCGGATGGTGTTTTTATGTGCCACCATGTTCTCACAGCACGGAGGCGAGTCGATGCGGTACTGGCTACGGCCACGTTCGGATGGTTCTCTTGTGTGCCACCGGCACTGGTACCACAAAGATACAAATTCCATTGATGTTCATCTATTTTGATTGATTTTCACTTGCCTCAGCAGGTCTTCACAAGTGTCACAAGAAGGAAGGTATGCACAGGTGGATCGACTACGTCCCAGGTAGGGGCCACGGGATATGGCCTGACTAGTCCTGCCGGGTCCTCTCATGCACAGCACACTTCCATAGGACTCGGTCTTCAGTCATTTCCTTGGTGAGACCTAAAGTTCGAAGGTCGTGCTTCACCACCTCGTCCCAGGTTTTCCTGGGTCTACCTCTTCCACAGGTTCCCTCAACTGCTAGGGTGTAGCACTTTTGCACACAACTATCTTCAGCCATTCTGGTCACATGACCATACCAGTGCAGCCGTCTCTCTTGCACACCACAACTGACACTTCTTAGGTTCAACTTTTCTCTCAAAGTACTTACACTCTGACGATTATGAACACTGACATTACACATCCATCGGAGCATACTGGCTTCATTTCTTGCAAGCTTACGCATATCCTCAGCTGTCACGGCCCATGTTTCACTACCATGTAGCATGGCTGTACGTACACACGCATCATATAGTCTGCCTTTTACTCTTAGCGAGAGGCCTTTTGTCACCAGCAGGGGTAAGAGCTCTCTAAACTTTGCCCAGGCTATTCTTACTCTAGCAGTTACACTTTCAGCACACCCACCCCCGCTACTGACTTGGTCTCCTAGGTAGCGGAAGCTATCAACTACTTCTAGTTTGTCTCCCTGGAACGTGGTAGAAGTTGGTCTCTGCACATTTCCAGTGTTTATTTCTCTTGAGCATCTGCCACAGACAAAAACTATTTTCTTAGTTAGCCTTCCTTTGACATTGCTGCACCTCTTATGTGTCCATAGCTTACACTTGGTGCACCTTATAGAGTTTCTACC
>NC_042998.1:177914746-177969746 GCF_006345805.1 Octopus sinensis
TTGCTTTTCAAGGTGGCCCTTCGTAAACTCAATTCTACCTCTACAGAGCCCACACATGTTCACCATTCAGAAATTGTTGCAGATGATGCAACCCGAGCACGTGTCTGCACATGAGAAACCATGCCATGCCTAAGCCACCACACAGAGGGTGTTGGCAGCAGGCTGACTGCCTCACTGTCAGAATATGTCCCTTCTACAAGAAAATAAGAAACACTCCACCCTGGTCAAGTAGTAACCGTCTTTCTGGAGCTCATCTCTGATGAAGTTGCAGTCCTGAGTAAAAGAAAGACTGAGACTAGGTACCTAGCACCTAGAAGGTTGTCAGACACTTACAGCCCTCTATCAAATGGGCAATGGAATTGGTGGATGTTCTACTTTAGCAATATATAGAGGATTAGTGACAGAGAAATGCAGCAACATTTTTGAGGAGACTCTAGGTATTGATGAAAACAAAATGGCTAGTCTGTTTTGGAAGACTTTCCAGTCAGAGAATATGAATAATTTCCAGATGTCCTTGGCTTGGCAGTGCTATTGAGGGGTACTATTGGTTTGAGATAAACTCCACAGATGTGGATGTGCTGTCAAAAAGGCTTGTCCAAGGAGCACGGAGCAACAAAACCATTCTGCACAAACTCATTCAGTGTCCAGTCATTGCTAGCTTGTGGGGTTATGTCAAACAGCTGATATCAAGTGTGGGACGGATTTGTCTATTGCCTACATCCATAGTGATAACTGCCTCACTGCCCTCCTTTAATTGGGCAGGTAAAGCAGTTTCCCTTTTGTCTGATGGCTGTGATGAGGTTCAAAGGTATGAAGATAGAGTCATTCCTCTTTGACTTTTTTGTCTTGTAAAGGGAAGTGAGGGCAGAGAAGGAGGTGCTGTCCTTGAGAGAATTTACTGAAAAGTGGGTCAAAGTTTTGAAAATAGCAAGAGTGGATGATACCACTCTAAGTGTAGACCTGTGACTCAGAGAAAAGAAATTGGAGTGGCCACATGCCTTTGGTGTTCTGGGAGATCTGGGATGGTGGTATTCCTTAACTGCTCCTAGAGATCCTCCTGTATCAGAAGGACCACATCATATCTCCTTTTCTTTTTCTTTTCTTCTTTCCTTTTACTGTTGTAAACTACATATATTTTCTATTTTTTAAATTATTTCATAATATGTAAAACCCCTACACTTTATGTCTGTCTTTGTGTTGTTCTCCTCATCCTTCAGCCTGTGGAAATAAAAGCGATCATTACAATTATTACTGTTGTTGTTGTTGTTGTTGCTCTTCTTCTTCTTCTTCTTCTTCTTCTTCTTCTTCTTCTTCTTCTTCTTCTTTTTTTTCTTCTTCTTACCATTATTATTATTATTATTATTATTATTATTATTATTATTATTATTATCATTATCATCATCATCATCATTACTGGCGTGTAATACAAAAGTGTAATGAAAAAAATCCTTTTTATTCCTAGTTGCAGCCGCTTTACTTGAATAATGATGCTAATGTCCTCTGGTATGAATGCCACATAATTGTCTTTGTAAATCTCAGGCTTTGTTGTAGCATAAGAAACAATTATTATTCTGTTGATAATCGAGTTGCAATGGCTAGCAACAGTGAAGGTGGTGACTGATGGTGGAAATGAGGTGGTTGGTGTTGATATTGTAGCTGTTGTTATTTTCAATGATGATGAAGATGATGATGATGATTATGACAAGGATGGTGAAAATGCCTGGCAGCATAAGTGTATGAACTCCAGACAGTTAATTTTTTTTTATTGTAAGACAATAGTTTTTTAAGAAAAAAAGACCCTCCCCCACACAAAAAAGAAAGAAAATAATAATTATGATAACAACAACAACATCTACGATGACGACGATGATAATGATGATGATGATGATGATGATGATAATGAATAACTAAAAATGAAGCAAAAAGAAATACAGATAAGAAAAAAAGCTTTCACTTTCAAACATGTCATATAATTGCAATAAATAGATGAGCAAAATTTTGTTGGCTATTGTCTCTGACATGTCTTGAAATTCTGTGGCAGTGCTGGATGTAATAGCAGAAGAGTCAACATGAAAAACAATAAAGAATTTGGAAGAAAGGGCAAAAATAGATTTATAGAAAAAAGTTGTACCAGAAGACAGAGTTGAATAAAGCAGTACAGTAAACAATGTAGGTTGAAGGTGTTCAGTGAAATTACGTACAGTAAACTATGTAAACTAAAGCTATATAGTGAACTAGTGAAAACATGTGGTTTTGATCCTGAGGAATATCGAAGATGTGATAGCTGGAGGGACATCAGCAGCTGGCTGCTACTTATTTTCAACTGAGTAAACTGGAAGAACATAAAGAAAAGTGCCTTACTCAAAGACACAATGCACTGTCTATTCCAAGAATTGAACCCACAGCTGTATGCTCATGATTTGAGTTGACTTCATGCTCATAAGGTTGTAGATTTGATCCCTGGATTGTGCAGTTTGGTGTGTCTTTGAATGAAGCACTTCATTTCATGTTGTTCCAGGCTACTCAGTTGAAAATGAATACCAACCAAGTCCTGGTGCAACCCTCTGTCCCTGCAGGTGGTGCATTATATCTTTGAGCAAGTCACTCCATTTCACATTGCTCCAGGCCTATACTCAGCTAAAAACAAGTACTAACCAGATACTGATGCAGTCCCCATTCTCTCTTTCACTCCAGCCATCACATCCTGGATGTACACCTAAAATAATCAGTGAAAATTGGGTACATGCCCCCAAGCCATACTTGCTCACAAGTCACAGCTGGCTGTACTATAATAAAGTTATGCTGTATAGATTGGAGAGTTCCTAGAAGAGTTCAATAATTCAAATTGCTATGAGTGAGGAGTGAATAATCTGTTTTGGGATTTTGCACTCAGTACAAATTGGGTAGATGCCCCCAAGCCATACTTGCTCACAAGTCACAGCTGGCTGTACTATATATAAAGTTATGCTGTATAGATTGGAGAGTTCCTAGAAGAGTTCAATAATTCAAATTGCTATGAGTGAAGAGTGAATAATCTGTTTTGGGATTTTGCACTACCTTTCTCTCACACAAGAGGCAAGAAATCAAAAGATTATATTTCTTACTCCTCACAACAATGGATCTTATGAAACTCATCAAGCAGCTCTGCTTTGGTATACTTATTGCTGATACTTCATCCTCAGTTTCTCTGAATTCTGTAAATTGTATTATGTTGAGTAGAACAGTAGAGAAAGATACGTATACTAAATATGTACAGGAATGCGTGGTGATTAAGACAAAAGTAGTATGGTTATACTATATTGATGAAATGGTAAGTTGCATTTCTCTTTCACTATTTCAGACTTCAATGGACCCTGGATATGAAGTTTAACTCTAGGTCAGTCTAAATCAAACAGACCTGTGATCAACAGTACTCCAACAATATCCTTGAAACAGGCCCATATGCTTGCAATATCTTTATCTTAATCTCATTTTAGGTTAGCTCCCCTTAGTTTAAAGGGCTACATCTCTAGATGAACTTATGCTAACTGGGCATGTATCAGTTATCAAACCCATCTAGAGATGCAATGCAGACTGAGTTAGTGTGACTTCATGCTTTGATTTGAAAAAATACCCTACTTGATTCAATATAGTGTGAAAACACATGGTCAAGCAATTAGGGCGTTGAACTCATGAGCATATAGCTGTAGGTTCAATTCTTGGACTAGACAATGCATTGTGTTTTTGAGTAAGACACTTTTCTTTATGTTCTTCCACTTTACTCAGTTGAATATAAGTAACAGCCAGCTGCTGATGGAGGCCTCTGTCCCTCCAGCTATTACAACTTTAATATTCCTCAGGATCAAAAGTGGATTGACTGAGAGAAACATTGTTTAGACTTCACTGCTCTTGCCAAAGTAGTGATGAAGAATCAGTAAGTAAATGTAGAAGATTCTGTGCAATTCAGTAAACTATGTGCACTAAAATAGAATTTGTTGAAAATTGAACAAAGTATTTGTGGTATTTAGTTACATCCTTCAATATTCTGAATTCAAATCCTGCTGAGGCTCATTCATTCAAGGGACCTGGACACAATGCAGCAGTGGATCATGAACTGGCAACTCAAGCTGGCTGTGGACAAATGTACCACCATGCATTCTGGGAGGAAAAACCCAGCGTCTACTTACTCCCTCCACAACACTAATTTCAAAAAGTCTTCTTGTGAATGTGACCTGGGCATTATTGTCGACAGCAATTTGCGTTGGACAAAACATTGCTAAAATTACCAAGAAGGCTGAGGGTGTCTTGGCATCACTCACCAAGTCCTTTGTGAGCCGCTCTCCGGCTATCTATCTGAGGCTTTATATAGCTATGGTGCGGCCTCACCTGGAATTTGCATCACCGGTCTGGAACCCCTTTCTTGCCCAGGATATTAATCGCCTGGAAACTGTTCAGAGATGTGCAACCAATAGAATACCCTCCAGCAGGCATTTGCCATATTCTGAATGCCTTGCTTCCCTGGGCATGGATACACTGAAACTCCAATGTCTGGCAGCTGACTTGGCAGACACCCATAAAATTATTAACCATCTTACAAACAATAACTCTGAGCACCTTTTCAAACTCCACCTGTCTAACACCCGTGAACATGTTTACAAAGTCAGAAAACAGCACAGCTGAAGCATGGAACAAACTGCCGGCATCAGTTGTTAGTTGTCAGAGCACTGCGTCCTTCAAAACCTCCATGCTTCCTGAGATTTGCCAACACTACACCTGATTTTCTCCTCTCCATATACACGCAAGCATGTATCTGACTCATATACTGTTCACTTCCCAGACATTTGTACATTAAGGCACATGCTTTATATGCACTTTTGACAAGTTGTGGTGCACCTGAGCACTGTATACAATAATTTCATTATTATTATTTTTATTTTTAAAATGAGTACCATTTAATATGGTGGTTAAATTAATCTATTATTATCTTCCCCAAAATATGAAGTCTTTGTACCTGTTAGCTATCATTATTAACAAATTGAAGTATGATGTTTCAAATGGAAGCAATGGCTGTGAGGTGAAAGGGTCAACTTACTGACTACATATTCATAAATTCTAAACCTTACAAAAAGAGTATTATATTTCTGAGTAAGCCTTATAGCCCTCTTTGCTCCAGCTTAGTTGATTAACAAAGACTGTTCCATTCTTACTTCATGATTGAATGATTATCAGGGCATCCAGCTGTAAAAACAATTGCCCTTCTCTAATAAATAGATCATTCCACCTTTGTTAGCACAATAACATAGTTCTAAAACAATAAACTCCCTAGCCCTAATTTAAAAAAATAAAACTGTCGCATTATGTAAGACTAAGTGTTTGGATTTGATTTTTGTTATGTTCCAGGAAATAACATGTGTTAACTTTTCATTCAAGTTGTGAATTAAATGTAATTGAGTGTCATAAAGTTTTAAAAACAGTTTTTTTGTTTGTTTTCTAAAGTTATAGAAGGCAATATTGCCATAAGAAGTGTCAATTGGCTCAATTAGCCTGTAAAGAAATTTAAATAACAAAACAGGCAAAGGCTGGATGTACTTTTTAGAAGTGGTGTTACTGTATTAATATTTTAAAAGTTTTGTATTGAGAAGCTAATAGTGGAGAAATACTATTGTTGTGTAGCCCACGGGTACACCTCTGATCAAACAAGTATATGGTAGAACATGTCAACAGGCACATGCCAAATATTGTGCAAATATTTTTTGTTGCTTTGGTCTGGTCTCTGCTAAATCTATTCATTGACTTCATTTTTACTATGAATGTCCATCACTATTTTCACTCACAAACACTATTATTTTTGTTCTGCCCCCCCCCCTCCCCTCATATTTCTTAGAGTCTTTCACTCCTTGTCACTCATTCTTTTTTCACCACCTGCAACTTCTACCTCTTCCCCAACTCAGTTATACACAGTTTCTTTCTTTATTCTTTTTCATTCTCTTTTACTTGTTTTAGTCATTTGACTTAGTTGAGCAAGTCGACCCCAGGACTTACTCTTTGAAAGCCTAGTACTTATTCTATCGGTCTCTTTTGCCGAACTGCTAAGTTACGGGGACACAAACACACCACCACTGGTTGTCAAGTGATGTTGGGGGGACAAACACAGACACACAAACATATACGCACACATACATATATATATATATATATATATATATATATATATATATATATACATATATTCAATGGGTTTCTTTCAGTCTCCATCTACCAAATCCACTCACAAGGCCTTGGTCAGCCCAAGGCTATAGTAGAAGACACTTGCCTAAGGTGCCACACAGTGGGAATGAACCCGAAACCATGTGGTTGGTAAGCAAGCTACTTACCACACAGCCACTCCTGCACCTTTCTCCTACTCCTGCTCTCAATCTCTTCTTCTTCTCTCTTACTTCCTTGCCACTGATCCCTTTATTTTCATCTTACAGTCTCTCTTCTTTGCATCATCTGTCTTTCTTTGCCCTCCCCATTTCAATTTACTCCTTATCTATAAGCCTTCTTTATCATTTTAGTGGAACATCTAACTGTAGAAAGACAAGTACTTCGATAGTTCATATATCAAATATCCAATGATTTATCTCACCAACATTAAATGTGTCTATTATGCTTTTGAATTGTTGAACACCACTGAAGTCAAAGAGCTGCAGTAGTATATTAATAGTGAAGCAACCTAACAAAAACCATAACTCTCCAACAGTGATGGAAATAAAAGGTATACAGTATGAGGGAAATAGATTTCTCTTAATTATCAGCTCATAGGAGATATGATTATAGCAATCACACCCCCAATTCCTGAACTCAGCTTCACAGGCCTTAGTGTAACTCTAGTTCCTAAAACTTATTTCTCCCACTGCTCTCCAAGCTACACCTCTGAGCTCCAAGAAGCTAGTTAACAAATGATTCATCAGTTATAAAGATTCTTCACAGTTTACATTAATAAACTTTATATGTCTACAGCAAGATAAACTAAAACTATCTTAGCTGGGAGATGGAGAATTGAATAGAATTACCAGGAACCATGCTTTGAATGGTTTCTAAGTTTGTTCTCTTGAAAATATCGGCCTTCAACTTTAGATAATCTATCACTTTGATTTCACATGTTTGTTCGCATGAAAGTTTACTTCACATGGTATCCGTAGGCTCCTTCGATAATTTACATATAAATAAAAACCTGAGAACTGAAAAGCAAAACTCTTTTGCTGTGATCTGAACTCAGAACAATTAGCTCCAGAAACTTTAAAAAAAGGACTTAAAATGTGATGGAACTAAGTTCACTTTTTCATAAAATAGTTTGATATTTCCATATAATATACTGTGCCAATCAAGCACGTAAAACTTTGTAATCAAGTGTATTTATTTAGGTGTGTTAACTTTAGGTAATGATGTTGTTAGTATAGGAAGATGGTAATTTGAGTTTTAGGGCTCATAAAAGAATGTAAATAGAAAAAGAGGTTAGTTGGTTAGCAGAATTCTAACTGAAGTTTAATTGCTGTTGATGTTTTTGATCATTATTCAGAAAATTTAACCTTTCTGTTTTTGGAAGGTAAATTTAGTGAACTGTTATAAATATTTCTTCTAGTCATTTTCAAGTTTAGTTATTTCTATTGATAGTTATACTATTTTGGGCCTATGCATATATACAAATGTGGGGTATCATAGAACTGCATGAATAAACTTAAGGCTGTGTCAAGCTCCAAAGCCAGCTTTGGCTTAGTTTCTATGTTTGAAGGCTCTTCCTAATGCCAACCATTTTACAGTATGTACTGGGAGTGTTTTTCTGTTCCACCGGCACTAGTGAGGTTGCTAGGTAACATTTAAGACCAGAAAGAACAGGAAAAAAGAAAAAAGGTCCCCTTGACTAAGGGGACAACAGTGGTGGGTGTGTGTGATTGCATGTCAAGCATTGAGAGAGGCTAATGTATGACAGAAGTACAAGCATAGGTGTTTTGCTGTAGAGGAGATTCATAGCTACCCTGCATTATATCAGGGTATTGGGGAGTAGCTGGAAAGAAGATAGAGAGGGTGGTGATTAGATGTCAGAGCTATCTCAAGTTACAAATGCTTTGAGGGGTGAGTAACTATTGGTTAGAAAAAGAGTTGAAAGTGAATCTAGTAAATGATGAACAAAAGTGGTGGTGTGGGTGATAGAAAATATCAGTAAAGAGAGATGATAAGATGAAAGAGATAGAAGTGGCTGAAGAAGGAGAATAGATCAGAAAATAGGGTTGAAGGTGATGTGCAAGGTGTTGGAGTGGTGAGGAGAGAGGTATAGAGGTGTAGAGGTGCATAGGGGTGGATATAGTGAGTGGGGTTTGATGGCAGATACGAGATGATATTGAGAATGATAGTAGATATATGGGGTGTTAAGATGGAATATAGCATAAATGAAAGAGAAATAACTAAAGGCACAGAAAAGAAGTGATGATCCTTAGAAACAGTGTAGGAAGAGATGATAAAGAGAATGAGGGATGGAAGTGGTTCCAGTGGGTAGGAAGACAGTGGAAGTGCAAAGAATGTGACAGTGATTTTGCTCTCAAATGACTACAGTAGCTGAGTGATGCTATAGATGGAAGAGCGATAGTTGTTAGGGGAAGGGGTGAGATGTGGTGAGTGCTTGATTGAGCAGAGAAAATGGAGGGGCAGGGCTTCACACATAAAACCAGAACTCAAATGGTTTTAGGACATTTTTTTTTTTGCAATAATGACCAAGTTTTCTTAAGCACAGTGAACTTTGTTCCATGTTTTTCTGGCTTTCCCTCTTCCACAAATTCCATCTACTTGAAAGCAACTGGCGTTTCTTTATACCACTGTCCTTATCCATATGTATCACATGACCAAACCAGCTTCGTCTTCCCTTGCACATTACATCTGATATCTCTTAGGCCTTATTTTTATCTGTTTTTTGTTTTTTTGTTTTTTTTTCACCCCCAGTGATTACAGCTGTTTGGCTCCACATGAACTCTGAATGAACAGACCTATGGTCAAAGCTGTTCTAACCACATTTCTCCCACTTTTCTCAAAGGCAATGTATCTAGAACTACATGATGATGATGATAATAATAATAATAATAATAATAATAATAATAATAATAATAATAATGATAATAATAATAATAATGATGAAATTATTGTATACAGTGCTCAGGTGCACCAATGAATCCTTCCTTTTTTAAAGATTATAACGCTTAATTTCAGGGAGAAATGGCAGCTACTTCTAGCAAGTTGAGAGACTATGCAGATTTTTCGTTGTTGGCTCATGGGACCACAGATATTTAACTTTATGTTAAACTGCATTCCAAATTCATGTTCTCCCTTCAGAGGTAGATACGTCAGCATAATGATAATAAACAAACACATCTAGAACAGGACACACTCAATGCACGCACACATTTCGGATAAGTATTCACTCAGGAAGTGCAATGTTTGACCCTGTAGCCTGCTTAATCTTTCTACGTCGCTATATAGACCAACTTTCCTTCTTGGTTCTGGTCTAATCTTGAACTACCTCATAGCTCATATCTTAAACGAACAGGTCATTAAAGAGATTTTGGATATAGGAATCTGATTCACCTATGTGTAAGAATGATTTTATTTAATCATTTATTACTGTTATGATGTTTTTTTTCTTTTTAAGATGTGTAATGAAAAACAATTGAAAGTGCCTAAAGAATTGAGCAAAGCAGTGTTAACAGTACAAGGGAGGTAACTATACATTAAAAGGGAGATAAATACATTTTTTGTTTAAATCGTACCGTAACCAATTTTAAACTGTACAATAGAATAAAGAAATATTTCTAAAATCTGGACTCGACAGAAATTTATTCTTGCTCTGTATAGCTGGTGAACTATGTCGCTAATAATAACAACGAAGATTTTTTTTTCATTGGAGACAAAGCAAATTTATTGTATGAAGTCAGAGAGTCAAAAGAACTAAGGCTGTTGACCAAGGATTGATTGCGATAACAGAAATGATCCCGTGGTGAACTTACTTTAGTTCTTACATTACTAAGTGTACTCTGTATGTATTCTGCGGAAGTGTACTCTGCGGAATTCAAATCCCGGTCGAACGAGATACCTTGTGGTATTCAATTTGGTTCTGAGTTCTTGATGATAGACTTAATTTAATGCTCGGTTTAACATCCTACATCGATGCAATATCATTATCTTTTATATCTGAAATATTTAATGAAATGTAAAATGTTTATGAATTTAGGATGCAATAAGCCAAGTAGAACTACAAAACAACATTTACTGTAAACAAAAACCGATGAATATTTCCCCAAGAAATAACATCACATGTTAAGTTGGAATACATTTAAAAGAAAGAAAAAAAAAGGGTTCACAAAAGGTTATTGATCCGTCGAACCTTGAACTGGATCATGATTGTGAAAAAGTTGTGAACCGCTCAACGAGCGGATTCATTGGTGACAAGGTATGAACCAACAATCGCTCAGCTGGGTGATTTATGTTTCATTGACACGACCACATCGTGTTCTACAATAAAGATAAAAATTCTTGGATCTTTTCGGTTTGAACGGCAGTTTTTAACATAATTTCTAGGTAACTAAACACTTTTGAACTTCGTATACTGGTAGAATGTGTTTATAAAACATCTTTTTTCATGGCTTTATTGAGAAAATTCTATAGTTTGGAAGATATTTGTTGTTTTTTTTCTTCAATTTCAACCAATCAAATACGTCTATTGAGATAAAAAAAAACATTCTGTGCCGTATGAATATGTCACTCGTTTAAGAAACAGATTGGGTTTATTTACATTTCTGAAGAAAAAAAGATACCCTTCCCCCCAACCCTAACCCTAACTAACCCCAACTAACCCTAACCCCAAAACAGATTGAAATGCAATAAAACGATACTAGGGTCATAATTATGGGTAACAATTTCATATGACACCGCTAGATAAAAACTGCCGTTCAAACCGAAAAGATCCAAAAAAGGTTCACAAAAGGTTATTGAACCGTCGAATTTTGAACTGGATCATGATTGTGAAAAAATTGTGAACCGCTCAACGAGCGGATTCATTGGTGACAAGGTATGAACCAACAATCGCTCAGCTGGGTGATTTATGTTTCATTGACACGACCACACCGTATTCTTCTGCAATAAAAATGCAAATTCTTTACTCTTCCAAACAATCTAAACACAACGCCACCTGAAAAAATTCTAAAAAGCTCAGTTTGGCGGCCCGTGTATAGGCACCGTGGAACTGCAGCACCCACTATTTCCCCTCGATGTTATCGATAACATTCAATATAATGAGTTCTTTTTTCTTTACTTCTTTCTTTATACTTGTACATTATATAATCTTTAAGTTTAATGTCATTAGCCATCTCCTAGTTTATGAAAAAATACAAAAATCCTTGTATAGAACTGTGCGCTCAACAGTTCCAACGACGCGGTGTTTGGCTGTTGTGCGCATGATCACATGTCCGAAATAAGAAGCTGCACGCTAGGGAGAGAGAGCACTGTTGTTCACACTACGACCCTGGTGTGCTTGTGAAAGGTAATGTTTCTTTTTGACTCCGCGTGTTGCGCTAAAAAACGTGTTTATATTTACGAATGTAATAAAATATAGAATGAGATTATTATCCTGTTTCCAGCTACAGTGTTGCTGCCAGGATTTGGAAAATAAGGCAGATTTTACCCACCGTATTTTATGATTTAGGGGGTATTTTTGAAAAACAAGGGGGAATTCGTAGCGCTGTTCAATGAACAAATTACACATAGGCGCAGGAGTGGCTGTGTGGTAAGTAACTTGCTTACCAACCACATGGTTTCGGGTTCAGTCCCACTGCGTGGCACCTTGGGCAAGTGTCTTCTACTATAGCCTCGGGCCGACCAAAGCCTTGTGAGTGGATTTGGTAGATGGAAACTGAAAGAAGCCCGTCGTATATATGTTTATATATATATATATATATATATATATATATATATATATATATATATATATATATATATATATATATATGCGTGTGTGTGTTTGTGTGTCTGTGTTTGTCCCCCTAGCATTGCTTGACAACCAATGCTGGTGTGTTTATGTCCCCGTTACCTAGCGGTTCGGCAAAAGAGACCGATAGAATAAGTACTGGGCTTACAAAAGAATAAGTCCCGGGGTCGAGTTGCTCGATTAAAGGCGGTGCTCCAGCATGGCCGCAGTCAAATGACTGAAACAAGTAAAAGAGTAAAAGAGTAATATAATCTGGCAGTGGCTAAAACGCGAACAAATTACACACATAATCCGGCAGTGGCTAAAACGCGAACCGATCAAGTTTTATGTATAAATTTTTTCTTTTTATATGTTTGTTTCCTTTTACACAATATTAAAACAACGGAAGCTTGGATAGAAAACACCAACTCGAAAAATATTCTGAAATTGAAGTTTAAAAACACTAAAATTAGATGGTAATTGGCAGAAGATAACGTTAGCAAAATATCCGGAGTATTTACACAGTCGAGGTCAACTTAGACTTCCATCCTTTTACAAGCGGAAAAATAAAATGTAGCTGGTCGATATAATATTCCTGTAATGCACTTTAGATGTGAATGGAATTATAATAGAAGACAAAGGTTGATATTTTGAAATCGAAAACAATTTATTACAGAAACTCAAATTCTAATGAGTGCGCAATAATAATAACTGATGATTTCTAACAGATATATAAGGCAGCTCAGATTTAGTGTCTAGAGGAAGTGGGGATCTTTTCGGTTTGAACGGCAGTTTTTAACATAATTTCTAGGTAACTAAAAAATTTTAAACTTCCTATACTGGTAGAATGTGTTTATAAAACATCTTTTTCTCTTGGCTTTATTGAGAAAATTTTATAGTTTGTAAGATATTTGTTGTTTTTTTTCTTCAATTTCTGCAATTTCAACCAATCACTGACGTCCATTGAGGTAAACAACATTCTGTGCCGTATGAATATGTCCCTCGTTTAAAAAAACAGATTGGGTTTATTTACATTTGTGAAGAAAAAAGATACCCTTCCCCCCAACCCTAACCCTAACCCTAAAATAGATTGAAATGCAATAGATCGATACTAGGGTCATAATTATGGGTGACAATTTAATATGACACCGCTAGAAAAAAACTGCCGTTCAAACCGAATAGATCCCGGAAGTGGAAAAGTACAATGTTCATGCACTTATTTTTTGTCTTGGAAGAAAATCGAAAGTAAAACATGACTTCAGTTTTCTACACTGATACTACAACTCCGATATCCGAATGATGGAATTCCACACAGTGGCTCAATCTCCAACCCACATTCTCTATTTCATAAAAGAAAGGACACGAACAATTTGATCCTGGATATACAAAAAGGCGAAATTGTCTTGATACAAACGCCCTTGGTCATAGATTTGTATAATCAAGGCTGAGTTGGGGCCAAATAATAACTTCAGTATATAGTTATGAGATACGTATGACACTTCAGATATGCTGGGAGCAAAAGGAATTTGTGTCTTTTTTACTATTCCCTTAGACATCGATAAAATACATTGAAGCTACAACTAAACGCGATTTATGAGTTTGTCAAGGGAAATAAATCTGTTAAGATTTAACTCAGTTACTTCCCTTTAATCTACTTCTTGCAAGCGTTTGATTTATTTGCGAGAAATAGCAGCCAAACTTCCCTTAAATCAATTCATATTACATAAATGTAACCCCAGATTCATTATGATTGAAACTAAAAGATAAAAAAAAAAATCTGGGTGGTTGTGGTTTGAATGCCTTTGGAACTGCTTTTATCAATGGGTGGTGTGGATTATACAGGACGACAACTTTTATATACGTGTGTGTTTGCTGTAGTCGAACATGTTACATTTCAGGAAGGGAACTAGTAATTGGGTATTGCACAGGGTGGCTAGAACCCATGCTTCTAAAGTTGGTGAGCCTCACATCAGTAACAGCAACAACTTCATACTACTATAAAGAGATTCTACGCGGTCGTTCGACTCACTTGAATTCATTGACAAATATTTTTCTAATCTTGTTAAAACAAGAAAGGAATATTGGATAATGATATTAATGATAATTAAATAAATAAATAAATAAACAAATCAATAAATAAATAACGCAGGAGTAGCTGTGTGGTAAGTAGCTTGCTTACCAACCACATGGTTCCGGGTTCAGTCCCACTGCGTGACATCTTGGGCAAGTGTCTTCTGCTATAGCCCCGGGCCGACCAATGCCTTGTGAATGGATTTGGTAGACGGAAACTGAAAGAAGCCTGTCGTATATATGTATGTATATATATATATATATATATGTGTGTGTGTGTTTGTGTGTCTGTGTTTGTCCCCCTAGCATTGCTTGACAACCGATGCTGGTGTGTTTCCGTCCCCGTAACTTAGCGGTTCGGCAAAAGAGACCGATAGAATAAGTACTGGGCTTACAAAGAATAAGTCTCGGGGTTGATTTGCTCGACTAAAGGCGGTGCTCCAGCATGGCCGCAGTCAAATGACTGAAACAAGTAAAAGAGTAAAAGAGTAAAGAGTAACTAAAAAT
Source organism: Octopus sinensis (assembly GCF_006345805.1). Taxonomy (NCBI): domain Eukaryota; kingdom Metazoa; phylum Mollusca; class Cephalopoda; order Octopoda; family Octopodidae; genus Octopus; species Octopus sinensis. The sequence goes on from NC_042998.1 coordinate 177,929,292, forward strand.
GGTCAGGACTATCATGTATTTGGTCGATTACAATTGATATGAATTAAACAAAAATAATTGTAATGATACAGTAGCTGGAGACATAAAGATTCATATCGGTATGTATTCAGTCCCGCCGTGAATTCAGGCCCGGAAAGGCTTTTTCGGCTGCATCGACTGACGATCGAACCGACCGGTTTCATTGGTATTTAGTAGATTCTTCAGGATTCACAAGGGAGATAGTGATAGTAGCTAAGACTAGCTCTAGGTGATTATAGTTGACAAAAGACCATAGATGGAACCCTTCTGTAGAGGAAGGCTAATTCAGTCCTCGTTGTTGCATTTAGGTGAAGCATACAGGCTAAGGATTGAAACATTTGTGACTCTGATAGATAGTGAAGGTGGAGGCGCAATGGCCCAGTGGTTAGGGCAGCGGACTCGCGGTCATAGGATCGCGGTTTCGATTCCCAGACAGGGCGTTGTGAGTGTTTATTGAGCGAAAACACCTAAAAGCTCCACGAGGCTCCGGCAGGGGATGGTGGTGATCCCTGCTGTACTCTTTCACCACAACTTTCTCTCACTCTTACTTCCTGTTTCTGTTGTACCTGTATTTCAAGGGGCCGGCCTTGTCACTCTCTGTGTCACGCTGAATATCCCCGAGAACTACGTTAAGGGTACACGTGTCTGTGGAGTGCTCAGCCACTTACACGTTAATTTCACGAGCAGGCTGTTCCGTTGATTCGGATCAACCGGAACCTTCGTCGTCGTAACCGACGGAGTGCTTCCATATCCCACATAGTGAAGATACAGTAAAGCTCTAAACAATGTGATAATCATTGTCAAGAGGATAAACAATGTGGTAATCATTATCAAGAGGAACCTTTTGACGACAACAGACCACACTATGATCAGTGTCAATCCGAATTTTATCAGCAGAAAGAAAATTCACTATCATACCCGGGTTGCTCGCTTTGAATGGAACTTCTACTGTCTTGAGTTACATCGCCCAAACTGACTTGCATTTCATGATTCTGGAGATGTTGCCAATATCCTTCAACATATCTTTAATTCAATCTGGTCGCATGCGAAATACCTCACCTGTCAATTTCCGCCCCGTCAGTCTCACCAGTTGTATCACCAAATTGATGAAGTCCTATGTCAGAGAGAGAGAGAGAGAGAGAGAGAGAGAGAGAGAGAGAGAGAGAGAGAGAGAGAGAGAGAGAGAGAGATTCTGGAACTTCTAAAATCCCCATGACCTTATTCGACCCTCACACTTTGGATTTATCCATTACTTCATCTGCTGTAGCGAACTTATCGAAATCATATATAGCGGTTCACGGTTGAATGTTTTCTATCTCGACTTCACCAAAGTATTTAATTCTACGTCACACAAACGACTTATGGCGCTTTTGTGGCACAAAATCCAAAAATTAGTCTACTCTTTCTACAACACAAACCTTAAGAAGTCTGTTCGTGAACATGGCCAAGGTATTGTCAGAAAGGAGTGGCTGTGTGGTAAGTAGCTTGCTAACCAACCACATGGTTCCGGGTTCAGTCCCACTGCGTGGCATCATGGGCAAGTGTCTTCTGCTATAGCCCCGGGCCGACCAATGCCTTGTGAGTGGATTTGGTAGACGGAAACTGAAAGAAGCCTGTCGTATATATGTATATATATATATATATTATATATATATATATATATATATATATATATTATATATATATATATATATATATATATATATGTATGTGTGTTTGTGTGTCTGTGTTTGTTCCCCTACCATTGCTTGACAACCGATGCTGGTGTGTTTACGTCCCCGTCACTTAGCGGTTCGGCAAAAAAGAGACCGATAGAATAAGTACTGGGCTTACAAAGAATAAGTCTCGGGGTCGATTTGCTCGACTAAAGGCGGTGCTCCAGCATGGCTGCAGTCAAATGACTGAAACAAGTAAAAGAGAGTAAAAGAAAGAGAGTAGGACAAACTACATTTCTAAAATCGTCCAAAGAAGTCAAAAGTGTTTTAGTATCAGTTTAAAGCTATATATGGCTTTGGTAAATCTACTCTTACAGTTTGCAGTTGCAGCCTCAAATCCCTCACACATCCACTATATCTTGATCATATAGCTTCCTATTTCTTTATTGCCCACAAGGGGCTAAACATAGAGGGGACAAACAAGGACAGACAAAAAGATTAAGTCGATAACACCGACCCCAGTGCGTAACTGGTACTTCATTTATCGACTCCGAAATACCTTTACTACCCACAAGGGGCTAAACACAGAGAGGACAAACAAGGGCAGACAAACAGATCAAGTCGATTACATCGACCCCAGTGCGTAACTGGTACTTAATTTATCGACCCCGAAAGGATGAAAGGCAAAGTCGACCTCGGTGGAATTTGAACTCAGAACGCAGCGGCGGACGAAATACCACAAAGCATTTCGCCCGGCGTGCTAACGTTTCTGCCAGCTCGCCGCCTTGATCATATAGCTTCTGATGGCATCGACACATTAAAGCTTCGACGTTTAGCACGTTTGGACAACAATTTTGGCCACTTTCTTTTTTAATTCAATACCTCCACCAATCATGGATCTGCTCATAAAGTGGAAATAAACAAATAAATAAATAAATAACGCAGCATCGATGACTTTCACGCTCAGAATTGTCAAAGCAAGGAATAAACCAGAAGCATCGTAATTAGTTGTCAGGATACTGCATCCTTAAAAAATGTCGTACCTCCTGACATTCACCAACGCTACTCCTGATTTGCCTATGCACCGTTTCCTCTTTATGGTATTTGTTCGCTTTACTATCATTTTATGATTTACAAGCAGTATCGCCCGGCGTTGCTCGGATTTGTAAGGGAAATAACTATATAAGCATTTTTAGAGAGTTATAGCCAAAAAATAGCAAAAAATGCATAAAAAATGGAAAAAAAATGATGGTAATTTTTTTTTTAAATCGTTGACTCATCGTAGACATTTTTAGAGAGTTACTTCCCTTATATAATAGCGAAAAAATGCATTAAAATGGAAAAAAATTATGCTAAATTTTTTTTAAAATCGTAGACTCATCGTAGACGCGCGCTAATACCCAGAAATATGTATCAGCTGAGAACTAGAGTTCATGTAATCGACTAGCATCCACTTGCAAAATTTCAGGCCTTGTGTCTATAATAGAACAGAGTCTATTCATCATCATCATCATCATCATCATCCTCATCACCACCACCACCACAACCATCATCATCATCACCACCACCACCACCACAACCATCATCATCATCACCATCACCATCATCATCACCATCATCATCATCATCATCATCATCATCATTATCATCATCATTATCATCATCATCATCATCATCATCATCATCATCATCATCATCATCATCATTATCATCACCACCATCACCATCACCACCACCACCACCACCACCACCACCACCACCACCACCACCATCATCACCATCATCATCAACACACACACACACACGCGCACACACACACACACACACACACACACACATACACACACACACACACACACACTCACAGAAGCACCATTTAAATGTTACAGACCTCATTCATTAAGCACAAATCCTGTTTTCTGCGTACGTAAAAATAAAAAATGATCAAACTTTAAGCTTCTATAACAGTTTTCCAATTTTTTTTTCTAGAATTAATGAATCACAAACTCGGATTCAATGTGAAGAAATACATCAATATACGAAATTTGAAAATTTTCACGTTATTTTAAAATTTTAAAATGTGTGACAGCAGCAGAAAAGATCTCAGTCTATCTCATTAATTTTTCGCCTTTCTCATGGTAAACCTTTCCCCTCTCCAGGTGTATGTATTTATTTCTTTATTGCCCACAAGGGGCTAAACACAGAGAGGACAAACAAGGACAGACAAACGGATTAAGTCGATTATATCGACCCCAGTGCGTAACTGGTACATATTTAATCGACCCCGAAAGGATGAAAGGCAAAGTCGACCTCGGCGGAATTTGAACTCAGAACGTAACGGCAGACGAAATACGGCTACGCATTTCGCCCGGCGTGCTAACGTTTCTGCCAGCTCACCGCCTTCTGAACGTGTATGTATTTGTCAGTGTGTGTGCATGTGTGTTTAATGAATTTCATTCGGACGCCAGAGTGATTTGAAAAATCATGTAAAAGTTAATCTAATTTAATAAGCATATTTTTCCGTTAGTAAATATGTTCTTTCTTACACACACACGCGCCCACGCGCAGGGACTCGCTTGATGCGGGGTGGGGATTAAAAATTTACATTACATAATTTTTTTGTTGTTACTCAAACCCTGGCAATAGACCACCGCATCATCATTCTATAAAATTTGTCTATAGGGAAAAAATTATTCAAAAACATCAATACATGAGATAAAGAATCGAGGAAGGGTCAGGGGATCATGTGATGTGCTAGAAACAACAACTAAATTTCCTTTAAATCACACACCTTTTCGTCTGAAAATTATTTTGGAATTATAAACAGAAACAAATTGCACATTTGGACTGTCCATAGTTTAAATCTCTAATTTTAAGAAATTTCGGAAAAAGCCGAAATTTTCGGATTTATGGGGCGGCGTAACGGAAAGAAAGAAATCTGAAAAATCCCTATCAAAACAGAGAAAATCTAACTTGTGGGTGTCCTATTCCGAAAGTCTACCAACGCATTCTAGTTTGAAAATTACCCGGCCACGACGGGATACTCAACTAGTGTGTGTGTGTGTGTGTGTGTGTGTGTGTGTGTGTGTGTGTATATATGTGTGTGCATGTGTGTGTGTGTGTGTGTGTGTGTGTGCGGGTATGTTTACTAGCATTACAGGTGCTAATGCTCTAAGTTCAAATTCTACAGTGGTCGACTTTGTCTTTCATCCTTCCGGGGTCGATAAAATAAATACCAACTGAGCACTGGGTTGATGCAATCGACTAATCTCTTCCTACGAAATTACTGACCTTGTGCCAAAATTTGAAACCAATACATTTGCATGCGTGGCTGTGTAGTGAGTAGCTTGCTTACAAACCACATGGTTCCGGGTTCAGTCCCACTGCGAGGCACCTTGGGCAAGTGTCTTCTACTATAGCCTCGGTCCGACCAAAGCCTTGTGAGTGGATTTGGTAGACGGAAACTGAAAGAAGCCCGTCGTATAGTATATCTGTATATATATATATGTATGTGTGTATATATGTTTGTGTGTCTATGTTTGTCTCCCCAACATCGCTTGACAACCGATGCTGGTGCGTTTACGTCCCCGTAACTTAGCGGTTCGGCAAAAGAGACCTATAGAATAAGTACTAGACTTACAAAGAATAAGTCCTGGGGTCGACTTGCTCAACTAAAGGCGGTGCTCCAGCATGGCCACAGCCAAATGACTGAAACAAGTAAAAAATTAAAGAAAGAATATTATAACTTGTAGTAGAATTTTCGCTTGTTAGTGTATTTATTACCTCATATCCTACCTCAGAGATACTTGCAATTCAACTTCTTTCGTTGGTAACCGATACGGTTTCTTCCGCCTATAAAGTTCTCAGCTTTCGTATCAATTCTTTTCGATAGGAAACAGAATAGATGTTAAACAAACGGTGGACACTCTCGAGAAGATAGGTTTACTTGCCTGAGACGAAAGCTACGGTATAAATTGATTTTCTCTTATGTTACAAAAGCACTTGTGAGGTTTGTGCGTGACATGAAGACCGTGTCTCGAGAATTTGAATTAAATTTGTGCTTTTAGTAGAGATTGAAATTTGTCAAATACCTGTTTAAAATCTTAGGTCACATAGTAGAGGGTGGAAACAATGAAAAAGAGTGGCAGATTGTTGAGATTAGTGGTAAAAATAAAAAAAAATAAAGGGAATCATATGAAAAGAAAAGTGTAGCCCAAAGCAAGGGGAGACAACTTACACTTCGTGATCGTTCGAGGGACTAGCTGTGTCTTCATTACAGAAGACTTGAGGTTAGGCAATGAGGTTGTGTTCTAACAGGACATGAAGAAATAGGGTAAGAAGGTGATAGAATATTGATGAAAACGAATAGAGTATCATCACTCGAAATACTCCTCCCCAGAGGATGTGACATGTTATTTGCCTTGTCCAACATAGAAAAATACGGGTGCTCTGAGTGTCCCAAGATCTAATGCCAGGAGCGGCGGCACAGTGCTCTTAACTAAATTAGGTGTAGTTAGATGTAGGCTTTTCATTCGTATGTAAGTTAGATGCCCTTATTTTCTTCTTGTGTTGTTATTATATCGTTTGATTATGAATATATTATGTTTATTATTTGCTTCGCATTAGAAAATACTTTTTACATTGTGTAATTCTCATTGTCTTTCTTATCTATTTACCCATGCATGGTTTTGGGATATCTTTGCAACACGTTTTCGCATATTTGTATGGGCTCCAATCCTCTATCGGTACTAAGTCAGGAGGAGCCCAGGCATAGCCCGTGTTCCTAGCAGTCTTGCTTGATGTGACTATGTTTTTTACTGTCGCATTTTTCTCCAAAGCAGACCTCACTGATTTGTCAGTATGGTGCGTTTGTTCCACATAAGTTTAAGTTCCCCTTATACAGTTGGCCTGTACATAGGGCAGCAAGACGTCTACAATAATCCTGGCTTTGAGCATATTCATCTGCATCTTCGCAGATGATGCTAAGTTGCTTTAGTTATTCTTTGAAGGTAGCGTGCCAACCCTTGTAGATCAAGAACTCGTTGAAGAATCACCGACTTAACCCACCTGGGCAGCATTTCTTGCTGCAGAGGGAGGTTCTGAGGAAGATGCCAATTTCAGAATCGGGCTTGCAGCGGCAGTGTTCAGCGGATTGAGTACGATCCGTGCCAGTATTTCGACTAGTAACCGTATGAAGATCCTGCTATACTGGAGAATTGTTGTGCCAAAATCACTTTATGAAGAAGAAACCTGAAAAATGACTGCCAAAATATTTCAGAGGTTGAATACATTCCATCAATGGTCTCCACACAGACTAGTCAAGGTTACTTACAGGGAAAGAATCACAAACTCTGAAGTCTTGAGAAGAGTCGATCTGCACAACCTGCAGAGATTGTGGAAGAAAGAAAAGTGAGACTTGCAGTTCATGTTTTCCGTCTCTCTAAAGGACAATGGATATGTACAGTAAATGATATCTTCCTTAGGTTAGCATTTCATTTCTTCTTTCTTTTATTTTATGAATTTCTGCGCTAAATTTGACGATTATTTTATGTGTCCTATTTTTAGGAACAACTTGATGAATTGGTGATCAATCAACGGTGTTGGAAATGGGGGTTGTAAAAAATTAATTGCAATATATTGGTCCAATTAATTGATTGGAGTCGTACTATCAATTAAATAATTGATTGCTGTCATATCAATGAATTACATTTAATTACAGTTAATTGCAACATTGTCAGCGAAAGTTTTTCAAATGGCTCATACTTCCTTCGACTTTCAATTGGCAAATACAGCGTTCTATTATTATTTGAAGTATTGTGTCGACGCTTTGTTCTGTACACATTCTGTCGTGCTTAGGAATTGACTATTGTGTATGTTATCAAGTGTTGATGCTTGATTCGGACTGCTGAGAATGATACATATTCTATCATGCTTGGGAATTGGCTATTGTGTATATTGTCAAATAATCACTGTCGAGTGATTCTTAGTTCTGACTGCTGAGAATGATTCACACATTCTGTCTTCGAGCCATTAAATCGCGTCTTTGCCTGCAACACGTTTGTGTCTTGAATTCCACTCCAACATATTAACTGAATCAGATTTTCATCACTGGAGTGGCGAAATATCGTTTATTTTAAATTAATCCATGCCACGTGAAAACGAGCAAATCATCAGAAAATATATTAACCAAACAGACAGTGAACATGTATGGAAATGTAAGTGTGGAAAAAGTTGACCCAGAAAAAAAGGACTGGATGGACAAATCTAATGAGAGATACAAAATATCAGCATTCAGAATATTCTACTACGCAAGCAACTGGACAACCATCTTTATCAAGTTTTCTTTTACCAAGAAGTAGTTTGGTCAGTCGCTCGGCCTTAAATGTTTATGGTTGGACTAAGTGGGTATGTACTGGTTTAAAAACATTTTGCTTTATTGAAGACCCACTAACTCGTAAGTACACGAAATTGGAAATTTTGACAAATGTGACCTTAAAGAAATACACGGAGAAACTTACTCAAGAAGTAGAAAAGAAAATATCTGATGAACTTCCAAGTAAATTTTTGTTGGTAATCGACGGTTGAACTAAGGGTTCGACGCATTTCATTGGACTTTTGCATCTTATTCGTGCAATTATCAAAATGACTATTGTACTGTTTTGCTGGCATTTTCGCCAATGGTAAGTGAAACATCATTCCTTGCTTCTCATTATGTAGAATTTATAGAGTATGTGTTAAGTGTCTATAATAAAAATTTAGAAAATGTAGCTATTATCGGAGATTATACTGAAGGGAACAAATCTATAGCGAATTTGTGTAGAATACCATTAATTGGATGTGCCTCTCATAAATTCAATCTAGCTGTTTCTGTTTATCTCGACAAGCAGGAAGTTCTTGATAAAATTAATATATTGATGGGCAAGCTAAAGTCATTAAAACTTGCGGGTAAACTTCGGTAAAAAAAAACGCCTTTGCAACCTATACAAAGAAAAAAACCCGTTGGTCCAGTACTTAGGACATGATTGAGAGGTACACCCAACCCAAACCATTTTTAGACTGTTTTCAAGGCGATCCAAAGCTAGTCGATCATCTGTTGACTCTACGCGATCATAATGATCTGCAGACTCTAAAAGACAATTTAGGAAAGCTACGCTCAGTAACAGTCACCTTGCAAAGAACAGAAATAGATTTGGGAGATGCTAGAATTCTTTTTGACGAAATTCTTGCATGATATCCTTACGAGGAGTTAAAAAATATTTGATTCAATCGGCAGCCATTGTGCACAGCTCAAATTTAGAAAGTGGATTGTGGAAATTTTACAACATGCACAAGCAGAACTAACTGCGGATGAAGTGGCTGTTCTATATCAGCTGAAAGTGATGACAGACGTCACAACAGTCTGATTTACCTAAACACAAAAAAGATAAAATTTTTGTTAACAGCATCCAATATCTTGGAACCTTCCTTCAGCTCAGCAGGTTACGCTTTTAATGATTTTCGGCAATACTTAACACCAATGAATTTAGAAATGCGATTATTTCTAAAAGTCGATTGCGCTTTCTGGGATGAAGACCTAGTTTCAGAAAACTGCAATCGTTCATGACCATTTGCTATATTATAAAATTTTAATTATGCTACTCGTTTGAGAAACTCTTTTAATTAAAGACCTTCAATTTATTTGTTTTTTAACTACTGTACAATGTAGAGTATACATATTGTTCGTTCCCTATTCTAAATCAATGAAATTAAACTTTGAACGTTTCCTGATAATAAAGTTTTTTGAAACTATAACACATGCCTTTTATTTTCTTATCATTTTGGCTCTTATCTAAATCGAAGCTTATACTTCAAAATATATGGTGTTTTTATATTCGGCAAAATAATTGACAATTAATTGCTATAAACTACAATAATTGATTGGCCTGTATCCCAATTAAAATTAATTGATTGCTAGGAAAATAATTGATTGAGAAGGTCCCAAACAATTATTTACAACTCCTGGTTGGGGAGCATAAAGATTAAAGTTGTAGTTGAGGAAAAGTTATGTGACATGGAGGACTGGAAATCATCTGAATATTGGAGAAGAGATACCTGTATTACGAGGATTCGCGTTAGGTGTCAAAATGCTGACGTCATGATTGCTGCTCCATGCTCTGTGAACACTGTAAAGGCTGTAAAATGTGACATGGTCGGCTGAAATGAAGACTACAAAGCTGTGGCCAACAAGAAGATGGTCTTTGAGTGTGTCTTCAGTGAGGTTGACATCATGCTGCTCCACATCTTTGAACAGGGTCTCAGGTTCAATTCAGATGGCTACGTGAAGCTGCCGGAGACTGGTCAAGCACTGAGAGGTTGCTGCTGGACGGCCATATGTGTGGCAGCAGGATTCGGTTTCTTGCTATACTTATGGTAAGAGTCAGAAGTGATTGTCGGAGAATTTCTTTAACTTTCTGGCCTTCTAATTCCCTCGATTGTAATCTCATATATTACTATGTGTTGGGTGCGGTTGAGAATGACACCAACCACTCTGCCTGCAACACCAAGGCTAAGATGGTGGTCAAAAATCAAGTGCTCGAAGATATTCCCAGGGACACAGTGAGGAATACAGGCGGTAGGTTTGAGAGCCGTCTTGAGGCCTGTTGGAAGCTGAGGGTGGGCTACTTTGAGTAAACTTTGAGTAAACAGTTATCTCTCAGCCATAATCTAGTTGATATGTTTTGATTTTTTAAAAATACTTTGATTTATGAACGTGTTTTCTTTCCTTTTACACAAACTGTTAAATTTAGTCCGAACATCTTTAATATTGTATCAATAATTTTTCAATTGATCAGTGATCACGGTATATTAACTTGGTCGCTACTTGTTTTACTTCTAACGTCACTATCGGTAAATCTACTCAGTTTACTGTTGTCTTTATAAACACTATACTAGCCTTCTCTTGCTCATTCTTGACTCACTTATTTTCCAGTTTAATTGTCTACGAAGACATATTTTGTTGTCTACTGTACTCTTTTCTAATTTTATCGTTATTTCTTTGCTGTGAAGCCATGTTTTGTGCTAGTGTTATCTTCTTAGCACTTTTGTTCGCCTGTTACAAACAAATATGTTTAACCTCTCCCTTCATTCTATTCTTTCGTTATAATCGTGGATGAAACAAATGTCATTTCGAAAACTGAACAACTTGTTCTTTACTTCGTTTTTGAGAAAGTAAAGAATATATTAGATATCAATCAACTTCTGAATTCGTCACTGTATTGCTTCTACTGTACAGTGCATATGGTCGGTATTCATCTCTACTAGTGTTGACGTCCCGTTGCGTGTCGCCTAATGTTATGATGGTGCCTCGGACATGATCGGGAAAATCACCTGTGTTCTGACAGGGTCGTCCATTGGTGCATGGCGGCGGTCTTCAATGAAGCTGGTTTCGGTCCTATTTTCAGAGGCTGGATTGCTGTGGGTATTTGCTCAGAGGTCAGACTAAATTGCCACCGGTCTTAACTGTCTGAATCATATGCTCGGTTCATCAAGTGTATTCTCTCTAATCACTCTTGTACATTTTAGGTCTTGAATTATTGCTACGGAAGCAAAGGGTGCTGAAATGAATCCCACTCAAACAAGAATGTAGGACGGTTGTGTCGACATACGTGGACGAAGCTAAGGGCTTGCAGTCGTCTACCACGGAAATCAAGGTGGTCAGTACAATATTGAAGGAATATGAGGTGATACACAAGAAGCTGGCATTAATCAGAAGAAGCTAGTGATTTCGCATCTTAGGAGTAGGTGAGGTAGGTCTATATTGACCAGCGACTAAAGAATCTGTTAACAGACTTAGAAGTCTAGTCTGATTCAAACCTATAAGTGACTGGAACTGCAAGATTACGGGTAGATAAGTCAGTTCCATCCAGAAATGGGCAGAGAAGAAACTATCCTTAAAAGGTCAGGCAGACATAGTGAACGTAACGTGTACAATGTTTCCATCCCCATAATTTATTATCGTTTGATCATCGTGCCTTGCTTCAGGTTTCGTCTGATTAGATTGTACTTTTGAGGGAGAGACGAGTTTCACTGGTCAGAAGATCTATTTGCTGTCAGCCTCTTCTGCACAAAGAATTTGGTGAACTGTGGCTAATGACAACATGTTTAGATTATGGTATGTGTAGAGATTCCTGGACTGTGAGAAAGTTTGGTTGCTATTTTTCGGTCATGTGTTCGTTGACAGAACTACTGGATTAAATAAAGACCAAGCTGGGCACTTAGCGTATGGAATATTGGCAGGCGTTTATAGTTATCTACAAGTCTGAAAATGCGGCCTCTGACAGTCAGCCTTTGTATTTTGTAGAAAATAGGTGGCAGCAAGAGCGATGGTGTTCTCTGGGTGACTCTTAGCATGGATAAGAATCTCCTGAATAGTTTTGCCTGACAACTTTTGACCCATATGACTTCGAAAAACTCCCACAAATTCTTTGTCTGGCAGTACCACTTGGAGATATTATTAGTTCGAGGTAAACTTTACGGACACTGAGTTTGTCAACATGGCGACGAAACAGTTTTGAACATAATTGTTCAGTCTTCGAGTACTGTTGATTTGTGGAGTTAGTAACTGGACGGCATGACAGCGGTTCGACATTCGCAAAACTATCATCTAAAAAGCAGAGGATGCTTTCCTGCAAGCTCTCCTGCCTCCCAAATTCCCACAGAGAACTTTCTCTCTTGCCACTTGCCTTATAGCCAATTCCACAATGTATGTATGTGTATATGTATGCATGTATGTATGGGGAGAGTTTACGAAAAAAACAAAAGACGAAGACAGGTGGTGTACAAAACAAACAGATGTATTAGTATAACACTCAGGAATAGAAAATGTCTTTTACGTTTCGAGTCTACGCTCTTCTACAGAAAAAGACACCGAAAAAACAAGGAGAGAAAAAATGTGTGTAGTGGCTAACGATCTATATATAATGATATATATATATATATATATATAATATATATACCAAGAAATCTAATGCTTACAGCTTAGTTTTTTTTTCTGGGGCTGGCCGAGCTGGAGCAATATCAGAATTGAACAGCCGAATTTTGCTATGATGATTCGGTGTCTGACTGAAGATTGAAGGCTTCGAATGATTTGTCTGTGTTCCATGTCCGTCCCTTCCTGATTTCACGTTCATTATATATAAAAACATTCATTCTTATATTATTGCGGCGTTACGTGCACCCCCCCCCCCCCCCCCGTTTGTTTGTCCAATTTTAAACCCTGCACGACTTCTATACACACTGTCTTTCCTACCGCCATTGCTTCTTCACCAAACTTTTTGGCGCCCTCCGATTCTTCCCCTCTCTTCCTCCCATCCTCCTCCCCTCTTCCTCCCATCCTCCTTAATCCCTTCTTTCTCCTTTTCTCTTGGTCACTGATTCTGTCCCCTGCCTTCCACCCTCTTGATTCCCTCTCTCTCTCGTCTCTCTTTCTCTCTCTCCTGCGACCTGCTGCTTCTTAAACCATTCTGTTGGCCTTCGTATCTCGACCAACATGTGTCCCCCTACCGAAACGGTAATTATTTCTACGCCAGCTATGTTTTTGTTGTTGTTTTTGTCTCATTTGTCTAAAGTCGTATGACAACCACCGTATAATATATTTTGTTTATTCATTACTGTTTTCAATTTCGTTTTCGTCTCTTGTATTCACATCCGTCTTGTGCGTTCACATTCCTGTCTTCTACCAAGAATCTAATGCTTACAGCTTAGTTTTTTTTCTTGGGGCTGGCCGAGTTGGAGCAAATATCAGAATTGAACAGCCGAAATTTGCTATGATGATTCGGTGTCTGACTGAAGATTGAAGGCTTCGAATGATTTGTCTGTGTTCCGTGTTCGTCCCTTCCTGTATTTCACGTTCATTATATATAAAAACATTCATTCTTATATATATATATATATATATATAGGGAACGTTTACGAAAAAAAACAAAAGACGAAGACAGGTGGTGTACAAAACAAACAGATGTATTAGTATAACGCTTAGGAATAGAAAAAGTCTTTTATGTTTCGAGTCTACGCTCTTCTACAGAAAGGGACACAGAAAAAACAAGGAGAGAAAATATTGTGTGTAGTGGCTAACGATCTATCATGGCGACTGACTCGGACAGAAGGGTCACACACGAGAAGGAAAGTAGGGGAGATAACAAAGTAAAGATGACCCCCCAATACGAAGGTGCGTTTGTGTATAAAAGAGTATGTATGTGCCTGTGAAAGAGGGCTGGTGGTCTGGACGTGTGCGTGAATGTATGTGCAGGTGTGAAGATGTGGGGATGGGTGTGTGGGTGGTGTGTTGTGATGTGATGTGATGTGATGTGTTGTGTGGTATGGTGTAGTGTGGTGTGGTGTGATGTTGATGTATGTATGTATGTATGTATGTATGTATGTATGTATGTATGTATGTGTGTGTGTGTGTGCGCTTGCGCGCGCTGACGTCAGTCCGTTACTCAGTGAGGCATAGACCGTTTACAAGCATTATGTTAGGGTTCTTGAACACCTCCATCGGAGATGTCTGAGACACATTCTGAAAATCAGCTGGTTCTTGCCGACTACAGGCACAGAGGTCTTGAGAGAAGTCGACTTCGTGAGTATTGAGGTGATAGCGCACATGCTCCGATTACGCTGGAATGGAAACCTTGTTCGGATGAATGATCAGAAGATTCCTAAGCAGATGCTGTATGTTGAACTTATTTGTGGAAAGCGCCGCCAGCAGAAATTAATATTACTGGTTGAGGATTGTATAAAGTCCTCATTACAGGCATGTGAGTTATGAGAGGTCAATTGGGAAAGCGATACTCATCACCACCAATGGAGGAAACAGATAAAAGAAGGAGAAGGTACTTTTAAAGAAACACGCATTTCATATGCTGAACTTAAGCGAGCTGCTCGAAATTGCACTGCCAGTGTGGTAAAAGGGGGGAAGTTTCATGTTCAGAAGCTGTGGACGTGTATGACTAACAAGAGCTGGGTTCATTAATCACAAGCGGAGCCACAAGCAGAAATAAAAATTTTGCCTGAATGCACAATGATCTTAATGGTTGGTGATTGTCTTCTTCGGTCTCGAGCGGACAGCCATCATGCATGTATGCTTGTATGTATGAACGTCTGTGGGTTTGTATGTATGTTTGTGTATTTGTATGTATGTCTGTGTGCTTGTATGTATGTATGTATGTATGTATGTATGTATGTATGCATGTATGTATGTATGTATGTATGTATGCATGCATGCATGTATGTATGTATGTATGTATGTATGCATGTATGTATGTATGTATGTATGCATGCATGCATGTATGTATGTATGTATGTATGTATGTATGCATGTATGTATGTATGTATGTATGCATGCATGCATGTATGTATGTGTGTATGTATGTATGTATGTATGTATGTATGTATGTATGTATGTATGTATGTATGTATGTATGTATGTGTGTATGTATGTATATGTCAGGTCACTTTCGAGTGCTACTGATAACATGTAAACCCAGTACAACCTGTTGCATGGTCGGGTCGTCGGCGACTAAATTGGCAACCCCACCAATCTTGCTTGGTGAGGAGGGTGTTTATTGGACACCTTGCGGGATGAAAAACAAAACCCGTCAAAGGGCGGAGGAACTCTTGAGAGTCAATGGCCATCCAATAAATGTCTTAAGGCTATATCATGCGCGGGGACATAGAAATAATCGCGCGGTTAAACCATTGGGAGTGAAGGACTCCTAGCCTTTGTTAGGGCATCCTTCTAGGAGAAGGTAACTCAGGTGACTGGGATAACTCCGACATAGAACCTGCGGCTCAGTGGTTACCGATGATGTTGACTTGTTCTTCTTTTCGGATTATGGCTGCCGTTGCTTAGTGAGTGTGATTGACTCAGTGCACAGCCTTTCCTCACTTTAGAAAAATCTTCTTGCACAGGCATTGCACGATAACAACATTGATTAAGCTTCGTGCACTGGCCATTGTGTGTGTGGTATGCGTGTATGTGGTGTAGTGTCGTGTGGTGGTGTGTGTGTGTGTGTGTGTGTGGGAGGGAGGGAAAGTGCATGTATCTAATCAGTATGTCTGCTGTAGCAGAACAATTACGCCGAGTTTGGTGTTTATTGCTCTTAATCACAGCGTTTTCTAACATTGTAATTTTTGTTAGACGACTTCTCTTTTTCCTTCAAAAATAATGCATTTTGCGTGTTGAAATTGGATCTTATCGCAGACTGATTTATTTTAATCTGTGCACAATTATGTTCAGAATTATTGTTGCTGTATGACTTAAGGCTCTGCCGGTAGCTTGTAGTTTCTCTGTACTTTTAGTTTGTTAGATATTTAGATAAGAAAATATATAGGTATATGTAAAAATTAACGAAAGTAGGTCAAGTAATTTGACCAAAGGACAGTCAGAATTGTACGGTATTGGATGGAAGGTAGATAAATAGAAAGATAGACAGACAGACAGGTAGATAGATAGATAGATAGATAGATAGATAGATAGATAGATAGATAGATAGATAGATAGATAGATAGATAGATAGCGACGTAGAAAGGCAAAGTAAACGTCAAATGATATTTAATCGTGTGGAACATTTTACATGCATATCAATATTCTAAAGTTGGACCTACTATCCCTTATCCTAAAGCTGCTTCAGACAATTAGGAAGGGTTCCCGACTCGTTTCCCGTCTGCTTTCAATCTTGATTGTGATTCGGCTCAGCCCAAACTATCAGATTTTATCTGCTGTTGCCTACTCCTACAAGGATTGCAGCTGTTTTTTGTTCTGATTTAACTCAGATTTGTCCTATGAGCCCATAGAAGATTGTTTTTAGTCAACCATCTATCATGTCAGCTACTACAGATCGAAACTGAGATCTGCAAGAAGGGCTTCTCATCAAGATGATGGTCCTACCAATAGTCAGCTCACGAGCAGTTGCTGTTGCTCAAACAAGAGGTCGAGCACCTAAAGTCTGTTGTTGCTCTTTTACTGAATAAACAGTCTCCTATTGACGCAGAGTCACCCTTGATTTTTCCCTGGAGACGTCCAAACCGAAGGGAACAAAATCGAAGCGGCCAAAGAAGGTGAAGGAACCGGCGGTCGTTTCTGCACATGATCGTTCCTGTGCGGATTCTTCCTCATCTGCCTTTTCGGTCCCGGAGGTTCCCCAACCTAATTTGAGGAGCGTAGACTCAAACCCACCTGAAGACCGTTGTTCTCCCCAAAAGAAGAAACGTAGTCAAAACTCCAGTGGGGCAGATTTAGCTATGAAACCTGATCACGATAAAATCTGTTTGGATTCTCCCTCACTTGTCCTTCCCATTAATGCCATTGCTCAACCAATTCTGAACGATCTCGATGTGAGTTCATCTGGGGAGTGGTGCTCCCCCAAACCGAAGAAGAGGCAGTGCAGTTCCAAACCAGGCGGGAAAATTATGACCACTAAACCCACTCCGATCGACCCCACAGGCCGACATAAGTTTGATGGCTATGAAACCACCCTTTCGAAATCATCCAATGAAGGAATCGAATACCAGCTCATAGTAGAGAACATTTTGCCCACTCAAGATCAGCAATAATTTATGGTAAAGCTGAATCCACCTGTGATACAGGCATAAACCGCCTAAAAGAAGACATTAATTTGTTTCCATTTTAGTTGGAGAATTGTTCTCTGTGAACGAAAATGTCAGTATCCATAAGGTCGCTCGGCTAGGAAGATTCCAAGCGAACCCAACCTCAGATACTAGACCAACGCCCAATAAGGGTAATCTTTTCTTCCGATCGGGAGGCTTCAACCTTTCTGAACAGAGCTCAGACGCATGCCTGGGAGGACCCCAATATGGGTTTTCGCGAGGAATTTCACTGAGAGAGAGAATTCGCCGAGAGAAACCTAATATCCGAACTAAAGATGAGGAAACAGATGGGAGAGAAGGGTTTACGCATCCAAGATGGACAAATAATCAAGTCCTACCTCTGGTCGCATGCTGTAGTGCTGGCAGGGAAAGTGAAGTGAGGGCAAATCGAAGTAAAGTTGATACCCCCGTCAACGATGCTATCTCTGATACCCCATATTCTGCTTGTTCCCCAACTCCCGCCCCTCAAACTTCACAGCTCAGCATCGTCTATACCAACTCGTGCTCCTTATTTCCAAAGTTCAGCGAACTATTTACACTGGCCATACGTGACTCCCCTGATGTGATAGCTATCACCGAGACTTGGCTGACTCCAGCAGTAAAGGACTCAGAAATCCACCTGCAGGCTACGTCCTTTTCAGATGTGACAGAGAAAAAAGGCGAGGTGGAGGTGTTGCTGTGTATGTTAAATCTGAGCACAAACCGTTCAGCGGTATTCTACCCACTAATGCTCAACCTACAACAAAATTCGATGCCGTCTATTGCAAGCTGAGCCTATCCGAGTTTTGCCTGCCCGTGTTAGCTGTCTACAGGCCGCCTCTTACCGACCCCCAGGACGATGCTCATTTACTCGAAGCGATAAGATTCGTTTCAGCTTCGCATTACTGTTTGGTACTAGGAGACTTCAACGCTCCCACGATCGATTGGCCCGCATCAATTTGTACAACATCTTCCCGGTTCGGCCAGGCCCTTCTTGACGTGGCTGAAGATTGTTTTCTATCGCAACATGTTGAATATCCGACAAGGCATCGGTCTGGGCAGCAGCCATCTATGCTGGATCTGGTATTCTCCCGCTATCCAAGATCAGTGTCAGACGTATCTGTGTGCGACCCTCTTGCCAAGAGTGATCATGCGGTCCTGAAGTTCGTCATGCACACAACTTTTTCTACGCCCACGACTACTTCGCTGCCACGTAGAGTCTTCTCTGCAATTAATCTTGAAATTCTAACCGAGGCTTCCGCGCTTCTGGACTGGCGATCCCTGATGACGTTGTCTCAGTTGACGAACTATGGTCATCCCTCAAAGCATATGTAATCTGGTTGACTGACCAGGCAGTTCCCGTTGGGCTTCCCAAGAAGAAGAAACACAAGCCCTGGGTGACGAAGAAGGTTAAACGAGAACATCGACTCAGAGATATTGCTTGGCTGAATTCAAAAATCTGGATTCGACTGCAGCTTTTGAGGTGTACAAAACTCAACGAGACCGAGCCGTGAAAATTGAAAAGGAAGAACGCTTCAGTTATGAATACAAAATCGCGGCAAATGCCAGTAGCAATCCAAAAACCTTCTTTGCCCATGTCCAACGGAATTCCCGCTTGAACAACCAGATTGCAACGTTGGTAGACTCAACAGGCGTATTGATTGAGGACCCCTATCAACAGAGTCAATTATTTGCCGAGGCTTTTTCAACTATTTTCAAACAAGATGGTGGTCGTGAACCCCCTCCATTTGATAGATCGGTACCTCCAATGCTTCGATTGGTCATCACGCGGGACGAAGTCAAACGTGTTATTCAAGGCCTCGATGTCAACAAGGGTCACGGCCCTGACGGCATACACCCAAGTGTTATCAAAGCGTTGGCTCCGGTCATCTGCGAGCCCTTAACACGTCTATTCAATATGTCATTGGCGACGGGTGTTATACCTGCGGACTGGAGAACAGCGATAATCTGCCCAATTTTCAAGAAAGGGAGCCGCGAAGACCCGCTTAACTACCGACCGGTTTCCCTTACATCAATAATCAGCAAGATGTTCGAAACCATCCTTAAGAAAAGTATGATGCTCCACCTCCAAAACACAGCCTCTATCTCTGATTCCCAACACGGCTTCGTGCCGAAGAGATCATGCTTGACCAACTTACTGGTAATGGAAGAATTGGTGACGCGCATCCTCGATGATAGTGATGCTGTTGACATCGTTTTATTGGACTTTGCCAAAGCTTTTGACTCGGTAAACCACCGCCTATTACTTGTCAAGCTTCAAGCATATAGTTTCCATCCGGATATTGTACGATGGGTTGGTGCTTGGTGCCTTCCTCTCAGATCGCTCCTTCCAAGTCCAAGTAAATGGTTCGCGGTCCGACGTCTCCAGTGCGAGCAGTGGCGTGCCTCAAGGTTCAGTGCTTGGGCCCTTATTGTTCTTAGTCTTCATAAATGACTTGCCCGACGACCTCACGCAACACTTCCTTCTATTTGCCGACGATATCAAACTGGTCGCTCCTCGCGGTGATATAGAGGATCTTCGTCGATGCCTCCACCAAATTTGGAAGTGGTCTAACGAATGGGACCTGTGTCTGAACGTGTCAAAGTGCTGTCATCTGCCTGTTGGCTCTCCTCCTGTAACTCAACTTGATTTCGAGCCGGGTCGTCTGCTGCTGGAGAGGACCGATCAGGTAAAGGACCTGGGTATCTTGGTGGATTCCTCCTTTTCGCCTTCGGCCCAGTGCGTCCATGCTGCCAACAAAGCACACGGAATTCTGTTCTTGATTCGACGGTCATTCGGAATGCTCACAGCAGCCATATTCCTACCACTCTATGTCACGCTGGTGAGACCCATATTGGAGTACGGGATTCAAGCCTCTTCTCCTTATCTCCTCAAAGACATACGGCATCTCGAAAGAGTCCAGAAGCTGGCTACCCGCATGGTTCATGGTCTCAAAAATTTGTCCTATGAAGAAAGGCTGAGGACGCTCGACCTTTATTCTCTTGAAAAACGCCGCCGCCGTGGTGATCTCATTCTCGCCCACAACATCATAAGTGGAAAGTGTAACCTCTCGAAAGAGCTGTTCTTCACTCCTGCTCCAGAGCGTCGGCTGCGGGGTCATTCCGAAAAGCTCTACCTGCGACGATTTCATCTCAATCGAAGGAGAGGAGCTTTCTCCGTCCGGGTTGCGGATCCGTGGAACAAGCTGCCAGACGAGATGGTGAAGATGCCGACGACCGCTTTTTCAAAGCCTCCCTTGACCTCAAGTGGCCTGAACTCTTTACATGAACACCACCCTGTACTTAACTCCATGTCCCCCTACATGGCCTTGCTATTTGCTTTTGAGCCAAATTAACTAACTAACTAATTCAGGAAACGAAGAATTAAAGGTACGTTGTATTCTATATTCGTTAATACCATTGGCTGACCAATACCGGATTAGTGGCATTTAGCTGGCGGAAACTTTGCAGGTGTTGGATATAGAAACAACGACAACAACATCATAAAACAAAACAAAACAAAACAATAATACACACTCAAAGTGGTAACTTCTAGAATCCATTTGATCGTAGAAGCATAATTTAATGTGCTGTCGCGATATTGTGTATTTAGTGCTCGATCAGCATCGAAATATAACCTACGGTGCGATTTGAATTCTTTACTCAAGCTAATGAAACACTTGTTGATGAGTTGCTGCTGCTGCTGCTCCTCCTCCTCCTTCTCTTCTTCTTCTTCTTCTTCTTCTTCTTCTTCTTCTTCTTCTTCTTCTTCTTCCTATTCTTCTTCTTCTCTTCTTCTTTCTTCTTCTTCTTCTTCTCCTCCTCCTCCTCCATCATCATCATCATCATCATCATCATCTTCTTCTTCTTCTTCTTCTCCTCCTCCATCATCATCATCATCATCATCATCATCATCTTCTTCTTCTTCTTCTTCTTCTTCTTCTTATTCTTCTTATTCTCCTCCTCCTCCTCCATCATCATCATCATCATCATCATCATCATCATCTTCTTCTAATCAGGACTCACGCCATTAGCGACAAAGAATAATCATTAATTCGAGCCTACTCTAAGCTACTAAGAATGCGTGCGGCAACTTGAAGATCCTCCCACTACACGCGATAAACTGGCGGCTGCACGGGCGCGAAAGCTACGTTGTTATCCTCATTCCGTAAACTTTTTAATGGGTGGAGAGTGAACCATCCTGGGGTACAGAGGATTCGCAATCTAGACTAGGGTCTGAAAGTTTACTACACCATAGTGGGTTACACCATGATCCCTCTGCTTTGTGGTAGAAGTAGGAAGAAAGAGTGAGAGAAAGTTGTGATGAAAGAGTACAGCGGGGTTCACCACCCCTCCCCGCCGAAGCCTCGTGGAGCTTAGGTGTTTTTGCTCAATAAACACTCACAATGCCCGGTATTGGAATCGAAACCGCGTTTTTATGACCGCGAGTCCGCTGCCCTAACTACTGAGCCATTGTGCCTCCACTGAGTTGCTGCTATCTCTAGAGGCCGAGCGTCCATCACTGACGAGACCAAGGAAGGTCGAAATCACGAGACCTGGTGGTCTCAGCGCTGGAGGTGGTGGGGATTTATCTCCCCGCTATCGATATAAACAAGAGTGTATTTTGGAACCAAAAGCCAATACGAGAGTTTCTCTCATGGCAACTACCACAGTATAGTTTGTTATAACAGAAATCCACGTTTAGGTTGGGATAAATATCACCTCTCTATAGTCTGTTTTATAGGGCTTACTGACCTGAGGCTAAGCAGCAGAAGCAGCAGTGGCAGCAATAGCAGCAACGGCAGCAATAGCAACAACAGCAGCCGCAGCAATAACAGTAGCAGCAGCCGCAATAGCCGCCGTCGCCGCCGCTGCCGCAGCAGCAGCAACATCAGTTGCACAATAACAACAGCGACGACGATAACATCGAACGTGAGAAGCAAACGCACCCCGACCAAAAAAAAAAATGAAAACAATATTAGTAAAAACCATTTCAACAAGTTATTGGGTTGTCCGGAAAGTTCGTGCCGATTTATAATAGCTTAACCTTTCGACTTATTTTAGAACATGGTTGAGTCCATAAAAGAGGATTTGACTACACCTTCATTTAGAGCACAGTTTAAGCTATTTTTCGTGGAAGAAGGTTTCTCTTCCTATAACATGTGTTAATTTTGTAACCTTTTAAAATGGAAGATTAAGAAAGTTCATTTTCGGCACTTGATGCTTTGGGAACCAGACAAAAATTGCTGCAGCTCGGGGGGATGTGTTACCCCACCTTCCATATTTACCAGATATTGCTCCTTTGGATTTCCACTTATTCAGGTCTCTGCAGAATAGTCTTAGTGGTAAAAATTTCAATTCCTTGGATGACGTAAAAAGATACCTTGATGAATTCTTTGCCATGAAACCACCTCTATTCTGGGAGATGGGTATTTTCAAGTTAAAGGAAAGATGGAGACGCATTGTGCAACAAAATGGTTCATAGTTGCTTGATTAAAAATGTAACGGCAAGTATTTATTGACCTTTTTCTTTCCTTTAAAAATCGGCACGAACTTTCCGGACAGCCCAATACATCTATAAATGTTGTTAGAGTCTATCAAATTTGTTCCCACCATTTCATGAACCATGAATAATGAATAAAATGATGAAACATGATTAAAAGAACGGCACTAATTTTCGCTGCCTTTGTAAGTTCGATAAAGTAGTTTTGGCATTTTAGCCTTGAAGTAGTATCATCAATTTCGAAGTCTTAGAAGTAATTGCCTATTTAAGCAATAAATTCTACATGACAAACAATTAACACAAATAGAACCTTGCGATACCGTTGTTAAGCTTCGCTATTGCAGCTCTATTAAATGTCGAATAATCTAAAGTAACTTCAGTTTAATTTTCGTACTGACGGGGGCTGTTTAAACTGTTGGAATTATTGATACTATCAGGGTTTGTAACATGATAAAATTACATAGTAATTGAGATGTTTTGCTCAGTTGCACACACACACACGTACATATATGCATAAATGTATGAGAACAAAATACCCGCTGCTTCTGCTGTAAACAGATGTGCGAAAGTGCTATAAAGATAACAGACATACACATACATACGCGCACACAAACACATACACACACAAACACGTATGTGTGCATTTTCATTTTGTAAGCGAAAGAAAAAGTACTCAATACCTGTAGATTATAGAGCATAGTATAGTACAGTATAGAAAAGTATAGTATAGTACTTACTTATATGAATCTGCAGTCGCTTCCAGGCATGCTTATAGTATAAGAGGCGGTGAATATCATTATTAATGTTCGTATTTGTGTTATTGGCTCAAAATCTTCAAGCTTTAATGTTATTAACCTGGATTTTATCAAGTACCTATTCGACTGACTCAGATATTCGTATGGGTACTAGTACAGCAAAGATACGCACACAAATCCGGAGATCATATTTTTTTTATTCGTATGTAATATTCCCTGGTTACGTGTTTCTTGCTATATGTACGATCATAGATTTTATTTTCATCCACCATTAAATACCTGAACTATACGTAGTTTAATACTGGAGAAAAAAAGCCTTCTCAAAATAGGCTATTGATAGAAAGACAAGCAGCTCTTATCCATTTTACATTCAGGAGGGAGCAGTTATTTAGACCAAACTCCATTCTTTGAAAATGATATAGTTATGGATACAATGTACTGCTGGTCACCGATAAAGAACCACAACCCAAGCAGCTAGTTTATCGGCTTGACCATCTACATATACTTTTGATTACGGGTATAAACTTAAATAGACAACAGCAATGTACAATGTTGTCTACATACATACATACATACATACAAAATATCAACTTTTGGTTCTGTGATTATTTCGATATATATATATATATATACACACAATATATATATATATATATATATATATATATATATATATATATATATATCTGTAAATGTAATATGTGACAATTATTCGGTAGCCATGATAAAACTCCGAGTTTCGGATGTCGGGGTGGAAATCCATGCCGCCATCTCCTCAGTTATCCGGCATCGGAAAAAATGCTATGAAAAGATTTTTCATAGCATTTTTTCCGGTGGCGGATAATGAAGAGATGGCGGCGTGGATTTCCACCCCGACATCCGAAACTCGGAGTTTTATCATGGCTACCGAATGATTGTCACATATTACATTTACAGATAAATTCCTCTATTTACATAATATCAAGGTCTCTTTCATTCTTTTGTAGTCTTACCATTTCTACCAATATATGTATGTATATATATATATATATATATATATATATATATCTATATATATATATATATGTGTGTGTGTGTGGTGTGTGTGTGTGTGTGACCGACGTTGTGTATCGTTGGCGATTTTCTTTCTCCGTCTTTCCTTCCTTGGACCTTTCCTTTTTCTATGTTTCTGACGAAAAGCTCCGCTCGAAACGTTAAATCCCCCTTTCGTTCCTTTCCTGAACGGCCAAAAACACTATACTTGTTCCATGTCCCCGCGTTATTGTGTTTTCTCTTTGTGTTTTCATGTTAGGATTAACTATATATATATATAATATATATGTTTGGTGTGTGAATGTGTGTGTGTGTATTTATATATAAATTCGTTTTAGATGAAAAATACTATGTACTCAGGCAGTTACCACTTATGCCTGAGGATCCAAACTAGTGTTAACACAATTATTATTCCACAGCTTCTAGATCGTTACTCTCTTTTGAGTGATTCACCTCGCTAAACATGTTTCAACAATCTTTAAATTTCTTCAGTCTCTGGTTCATTTACATCTCATTACCTACATTATCTTTAATCTCTGTGAAGTTACCTGTGTTATCTTTAATCTCTGTCAAATTCAGCATGCAAGCTGTGTCCACCCAACTGTCTTGCAATTTTCTCCACTCCATTTTTGTTTCTTGCACTTCTCTTCGTCAAGCATCAAATACTATGTTTCTAAATGTATGAAAATTTTTATGCAGTAACATTTTTATAAATTTCAAATTCCTTTTCCGTTTAGTGTTCTAACATTAAATATTTTAAAGAAACTTTTACTCGTAGCATCATCTCTTTCTAAAAATCGAAACTGCTTAATATTCTGTGAAATAGAAGTAGTTAAACAGGATTTGAAAACAGATCAATAATATTGAATGCAAATCCGCTCAGATTTGCATTATGTTGAAAACACAACTTATTATTATTGTTTACTTCCAAATGTAAATTTACAATTTTCTTCAAAATTTTTGTAGTGTTTTTCTATTGATCTTCTCCAACAATAAGTTTTGTTTCCAGTTTAAAAAGGTATTTCAGGGATATAGGAAGGTTTTGTTATCGAACATTTTTATTACATTAGTTGGTTAACATGTTTCTTTAGGGCACTAGTGAGGAAGTATAATATATTTTATATTTTATTATATAATCTTCTGACACAATTTAATGAAAGGAAAATGAAGAACAATGAAAGTTATAAAGCTGTACATATTGAAATAACATTACTTTTTTATTCTTTTACTCATTTTCTGGTTTTAGTCATTGAACTACGACCATGTTGTAGAAAGTATTCAGAAATGTTTTAATGGATTCCAGTGACCCCAGTACATATTTTGGTCTGGTATTCATTTTGCCGTTCGATATTTTCCTAATTGGCTGTTACTATTTTAACTCTAACTGCTCTTATTTTAATCGGCAACATTTCATTAAAAACAAGCACACGCGGACACAGACAAAGTGCACACACACGCGCGCACGCACGCACAAAGGAAAATAACGCCGTCGTTTCAAGTAGAAAGAAGGTCGTTAAGTATTAAAGAAGGTACGAACTACAGTGGCTATGTTGTAAGAATATGAAAAATCAATCTATAATATCCTATGTTCAGCATTAAATTCTCTCATAATTTTGGACTAAAGCAATTGCCAAATCGTAATATATATATAATACTGCAATATATACTTGAGCACTTTGACTGGATAGTGAAACAACAGCTAAACTAATCGGGTGTAGACGTGATATACCTCCACTTTGCCAAGGCCTTCGACAAGGTTGAGTACTGCATGATAGGCTGCGAAACCTTGGTATTACTGGGAAACTAACTGCATGACTTTCTGAAGGGCAGGAGTCAAACAGTTGTAGCCAATGGCGCTCACTCTGAAGAGACATCATTTCTCATCGGAGTCCCACAAGGGAACTATACTGGGACCACTACTATTTGTGGTAGCCCTCTTAGACATACCCTCCACGGTACAGTCAGCTAATCTGACCAGTTATGCTGACGCACAGAAGTATCGCAGGCAGTTAGGAACTCAGAGGGTATCATAAAACTTCAGAATGACTTGAATGAAATGGGCTAACAAAAATAACACGCGGTTCAATGCTATGAAAGTTCAGGCACTTCACTATCGGTGCAACACCAGGCTAAAATCGGAATACACTGGACCAGAAGGTGATATGATCTCAGAGTCAGAGTTGATGCGTGACTTGGGAGTTCGCATGAACAATGATGCAACATTCCATGTGCATATTACTAAGATGGCAACACTGTGCAGGCGAGTGGCTGGCTGGATTCTGAGGACATTCAGAAGTAGGAAAAAGGAGGCCCTGCTACTTCTATGGAGGACATTCGTCCTCAGTTGCTTGGACTACTGCTCCCAACTATGGTCCCCTGGAGAGTGTGAAACAAACTGTGGAACTCGAAGCAATTCAGCGCCAATACACAAAGAAGATTGACCCAATGGGCTAATCGGAGGTGGGGAGGGGAGAGGCTACAAGAGCTGAGTCTCTATTCCCTGGAGAGAAGATGAGAGAAATATGCGGTGATATATATTTGGAAGATCTTAGAGGGTTTAGCTCCCAATTTTGGAATTGACAGATATACCAATTCCCAAATACTGCAATAGTCTGAGTTTCAAGGACACCCAATTGTTCAACATCCTGCTAGGCAACCTTAGAGATCTGCATGGTGTTGATGTGGAAGTTTTCAAGGAACGACAGCTTTCTATCTGAGATACCAAATGAACCCATATCGCGACAGGAGATACAAAGAAGAGAAGCCTCGTCCAACTCGCTACTTCACCAAAAACTATACCGGAAATAACACCGAGTAACTACAGGTGGTACACCAGCATGATCTCAGCCTTGGGCTGTAACCAGTAAAAGATATAAGATAAAAGTTATATACATACATACGTACGTACATACATACATACATACATACATACATACATGCGTGCGTGCGTGCGTGATTGTGTGTGTATGTGTGCGTATGTGTGTGTGTGTGTGTGGTGTGTGTGTGTGTGTGTGTGTGTGTGTGTGTGTGTGTGTGTGTATGCATGTGTGTGATGCAGTTAGGGCTTGTTATAACTATTTTACTAGGCAATCATATTTGTCCCCGTTGTATATCAAAGTTATTTAAATGTCAAACAATTAATGTAACTTTATCAGAATACGCAGATGGAAGAATAAAATAAATAATGTTTGTTTAAAATGGACAAAGTGATTTCGTAGAGCAAAGCTCAGACTTTCGTAGAGAAACGTAGTTCTGGCAATTGAGGAATATAATAGTAGAAGAAAGGTATACAGAAATGTCATATCGATTACAGAACTTCCATGTCAGTGACTTTGGTTTCTGATGGCTTAATTTGTTCTCAGGTGAGAATGAAAAACAGCAGGAGAAATAATTATTCTTACAGAACTATAAATAATTATAAAGGGAATTTGTTTTCAGGCGGCACGTTTTCTTAACCTTTCGGTAAACTGCAGAGTTTCAAGGGGGATATACGAAAATATGTACCGCTTCTGATGAATTATATTCAACTATATTAAATACAACAGTAATTATACAACTGTAATGATCTTAATATAAACTGAATATTGGTTTCTCCAAGAGATACTACAGTGGGTCTCAGTTTCTTATTAGTATACCAGCAGAGATCCCCGGCGTTGCTCGGGATTAAAATGGCATAGTTAGTATATATATATATATATATATATATATATATATATCTTGCAGTCATGTCGAAACAGATGATACGGGAAAGTGCAGCGTTGACGATGAAACATTTGTGGAGTAAATAATGGGCTAACTCGACTAAGCGACATATCATGCGTCCGTTTGGAATATTCCAGGCCCTAACGTGTCATGAAAAATTGTGGGTTGGGGTGTGTGCATGCCTTTGCTGATCTTGAGAAAGTCTCATCTCGCTTCTCTCTTCAGACTCGATCTGAGGTGCTGCAGCATGCCTTTGCTGATCTTGAGAAAGTCTCATCTTGCTTCTGTGCTGCGGCATGACTTTGCTGATCTGAAAGAAAGTCTCATCTCGCTTCTTTCTTGAGACTCCATTTGATGAGCTGCTGCATGCGTTTGCTGATGTTGGGAATGTCTCAGCCGTTCGACATAGGCAATCAACCCCTTTAATTCTTGACAATGCACGAAGGCATGCGGAACAGATTCACTGTCCCGCGTGCACCTCGGGCATGAAGGAGGGACGCCAAAACCATGCCGTGACTGCCTCCCTCGAACTGGTAAAGCCCCTCGATAGATCAAGCAAGCCAGGGATTTCTGAAAATTATCCAGGTACCCCGCCCTGAATGTCCTACCGAAGAGACTGGTTAATTGGTTTCGATTGTAGCCTAGAGTTTCCCCTAGGACGTCATCAGACTTAGCCACTACTAACCCGCTATAGAATTCCGCAGTGGTAGCCTCGTTGCCGGTACTGCCTGCCCGAGAGAACAGCGTAAGTGCCTATCTGCACTACTTGTGCCAATCACCCATTCTAGGTCTCCGCGTGATCCGTGGACCCAAGTCCCGCAGGGACTCCAATTGCGGAAAGAATAACTTGACATGCGGAGACTACACCCGTTCATCATCCAGGTAAAGCCAGAGATGTCCCAACCTCAATATAAGTTTGAGCATCATTAGCCAAGGCATCCCTAACCCACCTTTTAGCGGCTTTTGGCAGCAGATAGAGCGCCTCACAAGTGATGGTCTCCTACTCCACAAAAAGCGGAATAGAAGCCGTTCCAACCTGTTCAGCCATAAATTGGGGCAAGGCACGACGTTTAGGCGGTAGGTTATCACATATGCAATAAATGCATGTGCAACCCCCTCTAGCAAGGATAACGTCCTTCCAAACTAGATCCGGGTTAGGGCAGCCACCTTGCCTGTGACCTCGCTTCAATTTTTCTCTATCTGGAGGTCTTGACCGAACCAGACCCCGAGCAATTTAACAGGACCCTCCGTCCAGCGATCCACGACGCTGTTGGGAGGAGTTGACTTGCCTCTCCAGGTGCTGAGCTGCAAACCAACTGATTTTTCCAGGTTAACTTTTGCACCTGCCACCGTCTCGTGTCTTCTGATGGCGTCCTCTACCAAAGGTAGCTGCCCTTCGTCCGACACGACGATGGTGACATCGTCCGCGTACGCCGTCACGCCTCTTCCGTTATACAGATCACGAGGACGGCCCCCAGCCGCCTCCAACATCTGCAGCAATGGCTCAAGAGCCTGTACGTACAGAAGCGGAGACAGGGGACAACCCTGTCGGACACGGCTTCGAGAAGAAACCGTTCACCCAGACCACGGATTCGATGTTGCTATACATAGCGCTGATCCAGCCACGAAAAGTCGGCCCCAGTCCAGCCGCCGCGAGGACAGCTCCCAGGTACCGATGGTCCACCCTATCGAATGCCTTAGACTGGTCCAAATTCACTAGTGCACCACTCTTGCCAGGAACTTTACTAGCCCGATCTAAGGTGTAGCGTATGAGAGGAAGGTTGTCGTGTATCGTCCTTCCTGGGATGGCACAAGTTTACACCTCCCCAACCAGATCGTCCACGACAACTCTAACTCTCTTGGCTAATACCTTGGCCAAAATCTTTAACTCTGTATTTAACAGAGTTATGGGACGGAAATTATTAATGATTTCCCCTTGCTAGAGTCTTTCCTTACTAGTGTCACAACTCCTCGGCTCACAGATTTGGGAATCCTCCCATTCTGCTGCCATTTCTTGTACACACCAGCCAGTATTTCCCCGAACAAGTCTGGCATACATTCGTAAGGTAAACCATCAAGTCCTGGAGACTTATCCCCGGGGCACTTAGAAAGCACCTCGATCTCCGCAGCTGTGATCGGCCTATCACAGCGCTCAGCATCACATGTCGCGATTCGCGGTCCACCGACCAGGAAATCCTGTAAGGCATCCCCATGATCCAGTAACCAGATCCTTGTCTATGTACCTTATCTATTTGCATCCTACAAGTCACTAATTTGTGATCCGTGTAGGAAACGTAGGTAAATTGTGGACAGCTAAATCTAGTTCTATCTCTAATATTAACTATAATTCTATCTATGTAAGACCGGATTGATCCGTCGTTATTACTCCAAGTTCACATTGGAAAGCTCGGATAATCCAGTCTGTATCGATCTGCCAGCCTATATCACTTAAGCAGGTCTACAAGGCGAGAGTAATTTGTCCTATTAGTCGAGCCAATGCTGTCCTTACGTGCATCGAGGACAGCATTAAAATCTTCTAACACTACAATAGTCTTTGATGTTACAAGAAAATTTTCCAGGCGCTGATAAAATTCATTTCGTTTGTAGGCGCGTAAATGCCAATTAACCTGAAAACTTTAACACCAAATGTTAGATCCAGAACGACCAGCTCGCCTTCTGGGTCTGCAAAGATTATACGTTTCTGCAGAGTCAAGTTTTTCCGGAGCGAAACTACGACCCCTCCACGTCCTTCGGTCTGGTTAAGAGACATGACTTTCTCATAGCCATTCAGGAGGGACGAGAAGGACTGCAGCTTGTCCAACTTAGTCTCTGTAGCGACCATCACATCTATTCTATGTGACCTGAGGTCGCTGAGGAAACAAGCCTGCTTCCACTTCGAGACCAGGCCACGTACATTCAAACAGCATATCCTGAGTGTAGTCATCTCTTAAATGAAAAACGAAAAACGAAAACACGGCTTACCTTTCACAAGGTATTTGTCTGAGAGTGACCGAGTTAACCTCGCCGTACTCCTCCAGACTTGGTTCAACCGGCGGGTTAATTATTTTTTGGATTGACCCAAGCTCCGCAATGTCTCTGGGATGTACTTTTTTCATATCGTTGAAAAGAGTTCTTGTTATTTTCCCATATGTTAGTTCTCCTTCTTCATCACTCCCACCAAATATTTATTAGTGTTCTAGATCAGCACTGTCACCATTTCTGGTCTTTTTCCCAACAGTTTTGGTGGCCTGGTACAGGCCACCTTTTCTGTTGTTTCAATTTTTTCCGCTGTGGCTTTTCTGGTCACCTTTGCGATTTTGTTTTCCCTTTTTTGTGTTTTTTTTCAGGGGTTACAGCTTTAGGTCTTTTCTTAGAGACCACCTGGAACTCCTTCTCTTGGGCCACCGCTCCTTTACTGCTGGTGGTAGCCCTCTGGGTAATGGCCTCCATGGCCGGGGCTACCACCTCACTGATTATTTTTCCACTGGTTGTAGCCCCCTGGTTAATGGCCTCCATGGCCGGAGCTACCACCTCACTGAATACTTTTCCACTGGTGGTAGCTCTCTGGGTAATGGCCTCCTCGGCCGAGGCTACCACCTTCTCATTTTTATTCCTTATGTTGGTGGTAGCCCCCTGGGAAATGGCCTCCTTGGTCGGGGCTACCACTTTCTCGTTAGTGGAGATAACTTCCTTGTTCTTTTTTTGGGGAGGCCCACACTCGGCCCTCTGGTACCCCTTCCTTCCACACCGGAAGCACCGAGGTCTTCCCCTTCCACATGTATTATTAGGGCTGCTTCCTCTGCTATCAGTAGTCTATCTGGCAACTCCTTCAAATCCGTGGAAGAAGCTTGCACTAAGACTTCTAACGATTGTCTCTTCCAATTCTGGAAGGGACATCTCTTCACCTGGATCACCCCCAATTTCTCCTCCCTATTGAACAGGAGCATGGCAATAACCCATGCTACCTCAACACCAGGAGGGATATTTGAAATTTTTATCCGGGACGTCCTGCGTCCTATATATAATGGCAGCAATGCCATTTTATCGTTTTGCAAAGTCCGAGCGGAATACTCTTTAACCTTTACAGCCGATTCGAACCTCGTTTCTGTCGTTGCATATTTATTCCCTCGGCTCAGGAAGGCAATATCCTTCATAACTGACACGAGGCACTCTTCAATGTCCTCTTCTTCGAACCATGTTACTTGCTTATTTGTTAGGCAGAAGGTTTTGTAAATGACAGTCTATTTTCCTTTTTAACAGTAGTAATTTCAGGTGGTGAGGAAAAATTTACTTTCCCCGTTACTCTCAGAAATGTTTCCGAATAGAAGCTGAATATCAGTTTTTTTCAACGTTATGATTTCATGCTGTTGCCCAACAGCAGCGGCATAATTCATTTGTGTGGCTACTGCTTCTGCAGTTGGTGTCATACTGACACACAAATTTAATAATTTCCTCAACACCGAGGAAATAAATCCTCTACAACGAGGCTCAAAAATATAGTTTATACAAATCCTCTCCTCCTTTGATGACAATAACAATATTACAAACCGTCAATCAAATATTAACGATAACAACAGCAGAAAAACAACAATAATAATCCTGTTAGCAGGCAACAATAATTTAAAACCCACCAATATCTCTCCACAACGTTAATCAATCTCAAAAAAACAGATGGTTGGGACAACGGGGAAAAACATATCAATGTTAATTTATTTATGCATGTGGACAATTCTATGTCTGTATTATTAGACAATTTATAAAGATTTTTAAAAGAAAATTTAAAAATTTGCAAAAATCCGGTACAAATTTTTCATAGTTCAAAACGTTGCTACTTTTTATTCAACCTGGTATAAAGCTTTATAATACTTATTTCGACAGAGAATGATAGTTTTTAACTGTTAATTTTTAATGGTGAAGGTAAATCGACAGTAGTTTAATACTTTCATTTACTTTGTAGATTGCCGATAGGACATGAACGTAAAATACAGAGGGACGAAGCTTTCCGGTGTTCTACTGTCTTTTGATTATTTTTCTAATATTGGTACAATCTGTGAATTCATTGCACGAGAGGTGTTATTGTCAACTGGATTAATCAAGAACATGACTGGTGTTCATATTATCGCCAATGTAAAAAATAGAGAGCAAAATCGATGTTGACGATTGATTGTTAAATTCAAAACGTAAAGGGATATAATCTAGCCTTGTATATCTCGCACTTAAAACAACTTTTGTTATTCTGCAATCTTATAGATGATAACATGTTAAAATAATGGTAAAAAAATATATAAAAAGATTGGATATTATTTGTGCATGCAGTATATGTAATTTTAAAACAGACGAGTCAGTACCAACAATAATGTTAACACTAGCAACAGGAACGCATTATGATACGCAGTATAACGAAAAAAATATAGCTACGAACTGGAGGTAAGAATATCCGTGCTTGGAAATTTATTGTTTTCAACACGTCCAAAATAACTTACAATACGAAGTTTCACTGTTTAGAAGTATTTTCATATGTGTAATAAAAGACTTTTAGTAAGCATACTTGTTCCATTGACTACAGAATCTCCATTTTGAAATTGGATTTCGTCAGACGGAATAACTCATGGATGTTGTATTTCTTTAAATTTCAACCTATCATGTTTTTATATCTTTTATTGTTTGCCTTGCAAAATGGTGAAAAAATACGTAGGTCTTCGAAAATATTTCTTCGTTAGATTTTCGTTAATGAAATTCTTAAAAGTACTTATAAGCGTATCAAATTAGCTGAATGTATGAAGATATTCGACATTGGTACAAATTAAGTATATTTTAATAAATTAAAAGGAAATATTTCTTAAATAACACAACCCAACAGCCATTTATTTGTCAGGATTTTTTTTTACCTGATTTGAAGGTCTTTTTATATGCTGAATCCAAAAATAGAATCCGTTTCTTTTATCATCATGTCTAGATTTCAAGTTACCCAAACATCTCAATTTTCGCAATTTTTTTATAAAAACACCAATCCATGCCTTTTATGTATGTAGGACCGTGGAACCTGGAAAAAACATTGGATGATCAAAGAATGCCCGCAGCGAACATTTGCTCCAGGGTTTTTTAAGTGGTTGAAGAGCTTTTAGTTCAACCAGAAAAATTATCCTGTCTCTGTTCCATATCAAACTTGGCATTACGAAGCAGTTTGGTAAAGGTATGGATAAAGACGGACCATGATTCTACTATATCTGCAGTACGTTTCCCAGTCCGAGCAGAGAAAAGATAAAAGCTGGAGTATTTAATGAGACTCAAACCAGAAAATTGATAGTAAGTTCAATGAATTGCAATGAAGTAGGAGCATGGTATTCATTTGTAATTGTTGTAAATGACTTTCTGGGCAACAAAGAAGTCACCAAATATACCAAAATAGTCGACACCATGCAAGAGAACTTTCAGAAGTTGAAAACAGATATGAGCATAAAGCTGTACTATCTCCACAGTCACCTTGATAATTCCCTGAAAGTCTTAGTGACTCAAGTGACTCAAGTGACGAGCAAGGAGAATTATCAAGGTAGACGGGACTTGCATATGATGGCGGACTGTTGCTAGAACTTGGACTGTGATCTTCGTGAGATGCAGTACATAAGAAAATTATCCAAACGTAAATCCATGGAAAATTAGGCCTAAACTACGATGTAATTTGCCTGTAGAAATTTTAAGATTCTTTTGTTAGTTTTTCAGTAGAATTTTAAGCAAACATTCTGGTTTTGAAGAAAAAAAACAATTTCTGTGTATGTTTAAATGTTATGTCTGGTTCCGTATAAGCTGTTTTATTGAAAAACAGTGAAATTCTATGGATCAAGTATCTTAAAATCTTGACGTGACGCTAATAAACGGATGTCATTTTTGGATCCTGTGTACCAAAAAAACCCCCCAAAAACACTTAGTTCAGGTCCAAATGTTTGACAACAGAGAAAGAACA
The DNA here is from genome assembly GCF_006345805.1 of Octopus sinensis. Classification (NCBI taxonomy): domain Eukaryota; kingdom Metazoa; phylum Mollusca; class Cephalopoda; order Octopoda; family Octopodidae; genus Octopus; species Octopus sinensis. Next base: position 177,964,539 of record NC_042998.1, read on the forward strand.
TTTTTGTTGGCCCGTGTTATTTGCACTGCTATATTATGAAATATTTCTGAAATGAAAACTGAAATATGAACTAACGTAGGAGCTTCTACGTGCCAGAAACAGCACCTAAATCACCCTCAAATCAGATTTTACAGTATTAAATAAGGACACATCAGATGATGCAATCGTATATAATCCTTTAAAATGACGGATAAACACAGCTTGAACGTTTCTCACCATATTTTTGCTCGATCAGGATTGATATGGGAATGAACAATAATTGAAAATAGCAAATGTTTGATGAATAAGTCTATTTGTTTAAAATCGAACAAACAGCAGTGGTTGTTTAGCTCCAGACTAACTTTGATCAAGATCTTTGAACAAAGGCATTCTTTACATAACCATCTTGTCATATCATCAGAGTTGTGTATCCAGTATATTAGCGAATACATCCGTCCTAGGATATAGTTGATTAAATCGATTCCTAGACCAGCGACCGTGGAGGCGCAATGGCCCAGTGGTTAGGGCAGCGGACTCGCGGTCATAGGATCGCAGTTTCGATTCCCAGACCGGGCGTTGTGAGTATTTATTGAGCGAAAACACCTAAAGCTCCACGAGGCTCCGACAGGGGATGGTGGTGATCCTTGCTGTACTCTTTCACCACAACTTTCTCTCACTCTTACTTCTTGTTTCTGTTGTACCTGTATTTCAAAGGGCCAGCCTTGTCACTCTCTGTGTCACGCTGAATATCCCCGAGAACTACGTTAAGGGTACACGTGTCTGTGGAGTGCTCAGCTACTTACACGTTAATTTCACGAGCAGGCTGTTCCGTTGATTCGGATCAAGCGGAACCCTCGTCGTCGTAACCGACGGAGTGCTTCCATACCAGCGACCAGGCTAGAGGTCAGATTGATAGCTCGGGTAAGCTGAAGTTTTAAGCAAATACATAAACGTACCATCATATTTTAGTTTCGAATAAAATATTAGAATTTCATTCATCCCCTAATAGCTCCTAGAAATATATATATATATATATATATATTAATGGGTTGGTTGAATGGGTTATTAAAGCAACAAGTAATGTGAACGTGAAAAGGACTATATACATGAATCAAAATCTGATTTTCCATGAGAAAATATGGTGACCAAAGAAGCTAAAGGAAGTCAGTCACCTTTTTCTTTTTTACCTAAAAAATAATTTACATCTAACTGGGTGAAGGATTTTTTTATTGCTCCCAAGAGGAGTTGGTAATGTACCTAAATATTGCTGAAAAGGATTTTAACATTTCCAGGCATAAACACATTTCAACAGATAACATTTATTTTATTTTTATGTAATCATTAAAAATAAAGTTGTACCTTTCTTTTCTCTTATGGTGGGCATAATAAACGTAAATATATTCTATATATTTTAAGGTAAATTATCAAGTAGGTAAAATGAATAGAACAAATTCTAACTAATATATCTAATCCCAATGCTGAACTTTCTAGTTATGTATGTATGTATGTATGCATAATTCATTCCATCGTTTCTTATGGAAATCAAAAATTTCTTTGTTTTTCCTCACTTAAAAATTTTTTTTTATCACGTTTGCATAGAATAAGAATATATTCGAAATGACCATGTTTTTTTTATTACATATTGAACTTATATGTGTCGCTTTACGACCGATGTTTTTTGAACACGCTTTTAGATTAATTGCATTCCGAAGTTAAATAGTTTCTGTGGTCTGAATATCTGAGCACATAGTGATCGATATTTCCTTGAGAACAGGATTTGTAGTTATTTACTGAATATTCAAAGGGCTTAATTCCTTATGTTATTATTGCTGTTAATTTTTTTTCTTCTTCTTCTTCTTCTTCCTCTTCTTCTTCTTCTTCTTCTTCTTCTTCTTCTTCTTCTTCTTCTTCTTCTTCTTCTTCTTCTTCTTCTTCTTCTTCTTCTTCTTCTCTTCTTCTTCTTCTTCTTCTTCTTCTTCTTCTTCTTCTTCTTCTTCTTCTTCTTCGTCGTCGTCTTCCATTTTTGTCCTCTTCTTCTTCCTTCTATCAGGTCATATATATATATATATATATATATATATATCAGGTCATCCCATAAGTTCTGTCTGAATTTTGAATAAAGAAAATAAGTGATCAAATGTTATATTTAATTCAAATTTAATGATTATCTATGACTTCCTTTCATCTATTTACAAGCTTTTTTAATCCCATCAATGTAAAACTCTTTTGGTTTCAAAGCGAAGAACTCTAACATGTCAGTTTCGACCTCCTCCTGGCTTGCGAAAGTTATGTCCCCCAAATGATTCTGTAAACTACGAAACAAATGGTAGTCTGATAGGAGCAAGGTCGGGAGGATAAGGTGGATGAGGAACTTTTTCCCAACCAAGCTCTTCGATCTTCTGTGATGTGATCTTTGCAGCGTGGGGTCGCGAATTGTCCTGATGAAACATCACTCCTTTTCGATTCACTAAAGCGGGTCTTTTTTTCTTCAAAGCGTGATTCAAACACTCTAATTACTGACTGTAAACTTGAAGCATTGATTCTTGCATTAGGTGGTTACAATTTAAAGTGAATTACTCCTTTGCAATCCCATCAGATAGAGAAAAGAACCTTTTTTCCATGAAGTTCCCTTCTCAGTTGTGGTTGAGTTTTTTCTCTTTTACCAAGCCATTGTTTACGACGTTTAACATTTCGATAGAAGATCCATTTATTGTCACCAGTCACAAGTCTATTCAAAAAGGGTGAAATGAGTTCGCGAGAATGGAGAGAAGTGCAGATGTCAACTGGGGATTTGCAGTTGCTTTCGGACAATTCATGAGGAACCCATTTTCCAAGTTTAGGAACCTTTCTAAGTTGTTGAAGATGACCATGAGCAGTTGCTTGGTTTGAACTAAACTTTATTACCAATTCCTCGACTGATAAGGCAAGATTTTCTTCAAGTAATGCCTCAAGGAGCTTATCATCAAACTCAACTGGACGTCCTGTTCGATTTTCATCTTCAAGGCTGAAATCTCCACTTCTGAATTTTGTAAACCATCTTCTGCAAGTTCTTGCATTCAAGCATTTTTTTCCCATAAGCTTCGTCTGCAGAGTTTCTTTTTCTTTTTTGTACTCATAAAGCATTATGTACCTTAAATACTCTTTGGATACTTTCATGTTAGAAAGGGTCTTAATCAAAGAATTTTAATTCTATTATTCTGTAAAATAATATTTAATTAGTTTAAATGTACACAAATGCATAAAAATAATTTTTAATTCCATTAAATATTCTAAAATACAATTAAATTTCATTCAATTTTAAAAAAGGTAAAATCGGACAGAACTTATGGGATGACCTGATAATTGTATTTTTTGTTATTGTTTCTATGAATAATGTCAGTCTATTTCTTCATATCTATTTTTTCTATTTATTTTCTCTGTTGTCTCTTTTCACTTTTATTGGGATTGTTATTTCTGTTATCGATACAAGAATGCAGTGGTGAATGTTTCCTTTCAGCTACTCTGAGTTGATAAAATATATACTAGTCATATACAGTGGTTGATTATTCAATCGCTCGTACTCACTTCGTAATAAATTTGTAATTATGAGTCAATATGAGGGTTCGTAATACCATTGCAAAAAGCGGCGAGCTGGCAGAATCGCTTACTCATCGGAGAAAATGGTTAACAGTATTTCTTCTGACTCTTTATGTACTGAGTTCAAATTCCACCGAGGCCACCTTTGCCTTTCATTCTTTCGGGGTCTATTAAAAAAAAAAGACAAAGAAACCTAGGGTCAATGTAATCGAAAGGGACAACCACAAAGTCTTGAGAGCAAGACAGCTCCATCGTCAACCACTCCAAAAACTGAACCCAGGGTGATAGTCCAGTGACCAAGACAACGATATTGATAACAACGTGATGGTGGTGGGGGGTATTGTTTGGGGTGGAGGTAGCCCTTTATATTATTGTTGCTTCTTAGTCTCAAGCCAATCCTCATTCACCTAATAGCCTTTCTTCCATAGGCACAAGGCCTGAAATTTTGGGGAAATTACATTGATCCCAGGGCTCAACTGGTACTTATTTTATCGACCCTGAAAGGATGAAAGACGAAGCTGACTTCGGCAGAGTTTGATTGCACAACGTAAAGACGGACGAAATGCTGCTAAGCATTTTGCTCGGCGTGCTAACGATTCTGCCAACTCGCGGCCTTTCATTGAGCTATATCAAAGACACTCATTCCCCAGGGAGCCTCATCCTTTAGTTACATCCTATCCTCCTGGAATTCTGAACTTGGTAATGCCATTCCAGAAAAAGCATCATGTAAATTATAACTTTTGAAATAATGTGTGTGTGTGTGTGTGTGTGTGTGTGTGTGTGGTGTGTGTGTGTGTGTGTGTGTATGTGTGTGTGTGTGTGTGCATGTACGTACACAGCTGCACACATACACACATACACATTATTTTAGAAGTTAAAACTTACATGTGGCTTTCTCCGGGTCAGCAGTGCCAAGCTCAGAATTCCAAGAGTATAGGATTTAACAAAGAGACGAAGTTGACTGACGTTCAGTGAGGAAAAAGTGTACAGTATGTCCTTGATGTTAGGCCAACGAGGTTTAACTTGACACTAAACAGCAGCGGCAATATAACTGACCACCTCCTCCGAAAGCAATACTCTCACCATCACAACACACGTTGTTATCAATGTTATCGTCATGATCACCGGGCTGTCATCCTGAGATGCTTTCTCCCCGCATCTTCTCTCTATTGCATACTTTAGGAATGGTTGCCAGTGTGTAAGAATGTATATATGCACCTGCCTATTTAGATATGAAAAAGTATGGCTTTGAACCTGTGTACTCTGTTTGCTTCTCTCCTACTATACATTGTCCTTTGGATTTAGTCATGCCACTTATATTTTTGATAATTTGCATAACGGAAACATATTAAACATTTAATAATATTCTTTGTATTTTTTGCTAAACATAAAAGAGGTGGATTAACAAGACAATATAATTTTTCAACAAGCTGTTATATAATCCTGACAATAATTTTCTGAAACGCGTGTATGTTTTATAAGACATAAAATATATGTTTCCCGTATTTTATTCCAACCAGCAGCCTATACCGTGGTTTGATGCACCGTGTCATACCGGACTGGATATAGGAGTGGGATGCAAGACCTACCAAACAGCCTTAACTTTGGTTACGGTTCGCGTTTCACAGCGCATATCTATCTATCTATCTATCT
>NC_042998.1:177974746-177994746 GCF_006345805.1 Octopus sinensis
TTTACTTTATCTTGGTTTACTCATTTTGCCCCATAAACGCAGATAATTTTCTGAAATAGCGTTCAGATTACCTTATAGTATTTCCCATGCATTTAGAGAATGCCGTTTGCTTAATTGATATAGTTATTCTAAAGTACTAACCGTTTGTAAACAAAAAAAAATTTTTCAAAGTCAAAAATACAGTAATGCTCCTCACTCCTATATTTGCACATTGTGTTTGATTAATATACATAATGAATATAATATTTATGTATAGTAATCAATTTCTACTGCTTATAATATAATAATCAATCTCTACTGCTGTATAATATTAGGTGTTTATTTTGTCCTAATATCTTAAAGTGTGTCTATCTATCTAATTGTTTTGATGGGATGAAAAAAATTAGCTTAACTAAACAGAGCAAACGTGATATAGATAGACAGGTGTAGGGCAACGTTTTCAACGTTAGATTAACGGTTCTGGCTCAGTGGGTCTATCTCTTAGGCTTCATATTTGCGCATTTAATGTATCACTTTACGCTGAAAACATTGGTAACACACACACATACATACATACATACATACATACATACATACATACATACATACATACATACATACATACATACATACATACATACGTACATACATACATACATACATACATGATGGCTGCCCCCTCGTTATCGAGTATGGCCATTGCACGAAGGTTAACTGTTATTGGTGCTGTGATCAAATGTGACTTTTTAGCCCAGCTAAAGATCTACAATGTCTTGAACGGAATTGGCAGCTTTACATACATAAACACATACATACATACATACATACATACATACATACATACATACATACATACATAATACATACATACATACATACACACATACACATCACATACATACATACATACATACATACATACATACATACATACATACATACATACATACATACATACATAACCGTGCTTGCACAGTTGTGGAAATCAGCTGCCCAGTAGATGTTAACATAAAGCTAAAGAGCAGCGAAAAAGAAAATTCCTATGCTGAACTATTGAGGAATCTACAGCTACTCTAGTCAGATTACAAGTTCAGGTTTATACCTGTAATTATTGGGGCGCTGAGATATGTAACACACTGCCTAAATACCAATCTTTAGATATAAAGTTTCTCAGAACCAGAAAAGGAGAAAGCTGATTCGAAGACTATAGATCCAATCCATTACTGGAACTGTAAAAATCTGTAAAACTTTCTAGTAGTTTATCATTTAAGTATATATCAGCATGTCTAGACATGCAAATATATGCATGCGAATACATACATAAAACAAAGCATACAAATCTGCACATATACATACATAGAGTAACCTTTATTGTGTACATTGAGCTACTGCTGTAAAATTAGTTTACATGACGAGCGCAGAGGAAAAGATTAACCTAATGGAGACTATTTCTCAGGGTTATGGATTGCGGTAAGAAATTTGTGTTAGATGATTCGTAATGAAAGTCAAATGGCTTAACCTCGTGTTCAGTTCAGTAAACCAATTTATCATTTGTCAGGAATCAGGTATCATTATATTCTTAAGATTTCCAATTTTAGTTACCAGGACCTGTGATTGTATTATACATTTGTCAATTAATTTCACCAGATTCCGTTTAATTAAAATACTATCATCTTAACTATACCAAATTAATATAATACAGAGAACTTCTCTAGCTTGCACCTGAACACCTCCAGCCCGACCATATATATATATGCAAAGTGCGGTAAATATATATATATACATACATACATATATAATATATATATATATATATATATATATATATATATATATATATATATATATATATTATATATATATATGTGCAAAGTGCGATTAATATATATATATATACATATATATATACACACATACAAAGTGCGGTAAATATATTGTCGTTTAAATTACGCAAAAATAAAAATAACGCTGACATCTCATTTGAACAGATATATTTACCAAAATTACATTAAAATATTTTGAAATGCTAAAGAGTAAATTTATTCAATAAAATCGCTGTTGGCTTCTACCACGGCCTCCAGACCACTTCGGAATTTCCTGCGACACTTCTGGATGGTCTCCTTGTTTAAGTTGGGGAATGCTGCCATAATTCTTGCTGTCAGTTCACCTTTGATGTTACAAAGAGTTTTGTCGGTCCCTCGCTCGACTGCGTCCAACACATAAATAATCAAGGGGTTGCAGTCTGGGGAGTTAGTTGGCCAGATGTTAGGGATGACGTGGTCATAGAAATTGTCTGACAGCCATGACTGGGTTCTTCCGCTTGTATGGAATGATGCAGAGTCCTGTTGCCAGACATAGGGTCTTCTAGCAGTCACCCTCTTGACCCAGGGAAGCACTACCTCCTCCAAGCACTTGATGTAAGCCTCCGTGCTGAGTCTGAAGCCGTGTGGGATGATGAATAGAGGCATAACATCGCCATCACTAGTGATCACTCGAAACACCATGATGTTGATTGGATGTTTCATTTTCATCACCCTCGGTACATGTTTTGAGGACACGGCAAAGTGAGGGTTGGTCCATGTGTTCACCATCTATTCGTATTGGAGCTTCCGGTGCGAATGCCAAGCAGTATAGCATGTCGTTTTCAAATTTGTGGCAGAGTGAATTGTGTCAAAGTACTGTTTCTCTTATAGACGGTGCCCAACTGACCCTACTATACTGTGTTGTCGACAAAATCAAAAACAAACAAAATGCATACACGAAATTCAAAATATAAAATGGCGACAATTTACTTATCACACCTATATATATGTTTATACACACTCATACACACACACACACCCACACTCACAGATATAAAAATATAATACTGTAATACTCGTAAATGTGCTTGCACATAGAAGTGGTTGTGCACGTGAATGTGTCTAAAATTTAGATTCGTAACCCTCCAATACGACTTCATTTGAAACCTAACAAATGAACATCTAGAAAGATAAATACAATTAGTAACATCATTAACGTCATCATCGATCATATTAAGGTCGGATCACATGTGATGTTGGTATACAAGAATGTCATAGAAATTCAGTTACTTAAGTTGTGTAAACCAATGCTAAATTAATTAAGGCAATTATTGGCAAGTCCCGACGGTTTCCCTTTGTTATATCCTCTTTTGTGGTTCTTTTATTTAACTATCTACAATTTTATTTGTCTGCATACTCTCATTTAAGCACGAGAAACATCGCTGACATCAACGAGAATTAACGAATGCTATCATTTCGTGACAAGATATAAATTATCCCGATCAACAATAACCAGGACTTAATATTTTATGCAATAGGAGCTTTATAAATGACATAAAACTAATGCTTTCTAAATGTAGTTGAATTTTAGATTTTTAAAAGCATAGACCTTCATTATTATCGATTTCTTTGAGTGTATAGATTGCTATACATTATACACATGTAGAGGTAGGGATATTATTTATTCGTAAAAATATGTTAGGCTCATTATGTGCTGAATCTTCGAAAATGGCATCTTCTCCAAATGAGATATGTAGATTCCTTCCCAAAGGGTCCCTTGATTTCCGGTCAATATTGACACCTATAGAAAAGATAACTTCCATTCAGCTGACTTCTCCATTCGCACTGCATAAACATGGAAGCTTAATTTTTTGATTCATCGAACTAATTAAAAAATTCTTGGCAATGATGTAGAGACGGATACTGTTGAGAAAACTATACAATTCAGTTTCGATCACCATTTGGGGTTAATTTCCTGTGTTTACATTGTAAATGATTTAGAGAATGGCCTGAATGTGACGTTCCATCCTCAGTTCACTCACTTAAATCAACATTCATGTTTCAACAGCGGATACAACTACAATGAATGCATAGATATAAATGCTCCGGAAGCAATGCTTCTACGACGTTAACAACTACAACTTTAGCAACTACGTTGTTCATGACAGTTGTTGTGTGTAAAACAAACAATATAAACAATTGCGATAAGAATAATACTATAAATCCGAATAACACTGGTAAGAAGTGAGCAACTACGTTATTGGCAGAAGATCTCGCAATGACTAGAGCAGTGATTAATGTGATAACAGCAATAAGAGAAGAAATAGCAACAGAGGCAATGAACAGAAAGAGACACCCACTAAGATAGAGCGCAAGCATTAATTTTATTGTAAAAAACTTAGACCACTATTGAATGTTTAATATAACTGTTTATATACTGACGTGTCTAAGACTAATACAAGCATCCTGTTTGAGAGTGATCTAAATTAAAAGCTCCCATGTTGATTTATGTTCCAAACACCAATTGATTTATTCAATTTTCATTAATATAGTAAATTAATTGAAACAAGCACTATATTCAACAGAAATATGGCAGTGATCGGCTCAATGTTACAGGCTTGTTTTGATTAAATGTGAAACTGATAATAAAGTAAAGTTTGCATCGTAAGTAATTGAAACTAAACAGAAACGAGTGGTTGTAGCGAGTTGGCTAAAGAGGAATACAAGGAGGCTAAGTAGATTTAGTACAAACTGTCAGACAACCATAACATTCTAAACGAAAGCAGTAAAGAAGACATTTATATCAACACAAATCAACAACATGAATAAAAGAGTTTGTTAAGTTGATTTGTTCTAATACAGGTAAATAGAGATAAGCGACAAAAAAAAGGCGTTAATGTAAATTATTTACATTGTACCAGATTTCATTAATAGAGGAAATTTTAACTCCACTTGCAGAAGACCCGTTGATATAGAGCACAAGCAAAAGACCCGTTGATATAGAGCACAAGCAAAAGACCCGTTGGTATAGAGCACAAGCAAAAGACACGTTGATATAGAGCACAAGCAAAAGACCCGTTGATATAGAGCACAAGAAAAAGACCCGTTGGTATAGAGCACAAGCAAAAGACCCGTTGGTATAGATCACAAACAGAAGACCCGTTGATATAGAGCACAAGCAGAAGACCCGTTGGTATAGAGCACAAGCAGACGACCTGTTGATATAGAGCACAAGCAGAAGACCCGTTGGTATAGAGCACAAGCAGACGACCCGTTGATATAGAGCACAAGCAGAAGACCCGTTGATATAGAGCACAAGCAGAGACCCGTTGATATAGAGCACAAGCAGACGACCCGTTGATATAATACGTTACTGAGACAAAAGGAATATCAATATTGAATATTCAGCTCCGTAACGGAATTTCAGTTTCGATGAATATCTGAAGTCTAATGGAAATAGGATTGGTAAATAGTTTAGGGAAAGGTTAACCTCCTGAACCACAAGGCCAAAATATTTTTCGACCCGGATGGGAGTAAATAAAGAGAATAATAAAGAGGAGTCAAGAAAGAAGAGAAGAATATATATTTTGAACAATTACACGTGACTTAGGTCGAGAAGCATAATCTCGATTTCACAGTCGGCTGAAGCTGCAAATTACAATTGATGGTTAAACACTAAGTATCTGGAGCGGGGAATCAAAAAGGGTACGAACAATACCGCTAAAGCAGCCAAGTCACTGGTACTACCAGTTATAAAGGGTTAAGTTCTTTCCACAGATATGTTTTTGCTCCCATTTCCTTTTGATACGGGAACAAATGAGTTTTTAGTATTTGTATGTATAATAATATAATAATAATAATGAAATTATTGTAAACAGTGCTCAGGTGCACCACAACAATTTGCCTTTATATTATCATGCGATAGTTATGCTTTTGCTATTGAATCGATGTTTGAATGATTTTAGTTTGATTTACAAAGATATGTTCGATGATATAATTATAAAACATTTTGTGATCAACAGTTAAGTAGACATTCTTCCTCTGACTGAATGACGAAAAAGAAACTACTTTTCGATTGGTCAGTCGGATTTGAGGTGGTAATAGAGAGATTTCAAAGAAAAAAAAAAGAAGGAAAAAGAAAAAAGACTCGCCCTTTAATTTAGAAGCCCCTTTTTTCGACCGTCGTCACATCCTGTCATCTTTGATGTAAATGGCAGCCAATTTGAGCGCCATGAGTCTGGTGCCAGCTCACGAACAATGGAGGTTGTATGAGTCAAGTTCCTTCAATACGAGACATTTCTGTGAATGCTCTGTATAGTAGTTTTTTGCTTTTACTAACTGAAATTTAAAACGATATCATAACTCAATTCTCAGCAGTGTTGTTATCGTAGAGAACGAATCACAATGTCGGATAGCGACATGATCACCAGATATAGTAGTTAGCTGCGTCCTTCTTGACCTATAACCAACTCTAGACTAAACAGCGGCATGCTAGTAGGAAAGATGATAGAGCGGGAGACACCGTTGTCTCTTAGAAAAACTCTTACAACACAATGTAGAGTAAAGTCTTTTCTTGGAAAGTCTAAGTAAAAAATGCCAATTAGGTGACCGGTACCAAGAAAATCTCTAATAACAACAAAATGGCCAGATTAAATACTACATCAGTCTTCACACAGGGTTAACAGGGGATGCGTTCGAAAAATATATATTGGGGTCCGTTCGAAAAATATATTGCAGTTTCAACCCAATGTTGGGGAGGCCAATGTTTCAAGGAGACTTGTGGTGGTAGATGCATAACAGTTACATGACTTGGGATCCCAAAACGAGTCCAGAAGAGAAGGGCCGTTATTAATTGGCAACAGGAACGTTACAGTCCTTACAGGTAAGGAACAAGAACTAGGGAGGGAGAGACCAAATGTTACCAGCTAGATACAGTCAGGGGTTCTTCTATAAAGTTCCGTGGATTTGAAGAAAGAGTCAAAACTCCGTTATTCATCCAACTAAGACTGCACATACGGTAATGAACATACTTAGATGTCTCCGGTTGTCGGAGTTTGTTATGAAACGGATCCCGGCGCTTGTGCAGTAATGCGCCAGTTTCAGCACTCGGTTACCAGAAGAAGGGAAGTAGGTAAGCAAGTCAAACTCACTATCTTCAGTTCAGTTTTTGCGCGTGCCTTTATGATAATCTTTGGTAGTGAACCGAAAAAAGTACAATCGCGAATACAAGCGGCTGATCTGGGGTTCCATCGATGGGTCACTGAAGTAACGCTACCCGATTAATAGACGGATTTTTACACGATGTAGAATTGTGTGAATGAATCGGATAGTAACGAGGTAAAAGTTTGTAGAATTTTGAAGGCACTTCTCTCTGAATAAGCTGATAGTAATCGAAGAGGAACAACTTCTGGGTACTAAATGTCACTACTCTGTTCTATTCGTATGTCGAGCGAAAATGATGCCACCTTTATTCTTTCTTTCTTTCTAGTCAGCACTGTGCATTGCTTACTCTTTCTCCCCTTCTACACTACTAACTAGCAACCAGCCAGCGAACTTGTCACTGTCACTACAATTACCATATTTTCCAGTGTATAAGCCGTTATTTGTTTTGTTTTACCTTCATGTTTCCATAATGTTATTTTTAATCTAATAAAAACTTTTATATTGACGAAATGTATTTGTTGTTGATTATAGTAAGATAAAATCATGACAATAATAATACATCTCATAGTTGTAAAATAAGTCATTTTGAAACTACATACACGCCAACAACAAAAAAGCTAGCTGCGGACTCGTAGCTCCATGGGTCTTTTAAACACTGGTGCGCTTATGTGTGGATAAAACACCGATGTCGGGTAAACGAATAAATATTTATAAATAATATTTCTTTCTTCTTGGTGTTGATTCTTCGATGTTTACTGGTTACTCCGACATGAGAACAAAAAAAAAAAGCGTGTAATATGTTGTAAACAAAGTCTGTAACACAGGCAGTAAACAAAAAAATAAAATAGAAGAGTGGTGACATTTAGTAGAGATGACCCGGAAGTTGTTCCTCTTCGATTACTATCGCAAACAGAAGTAGCTTTCTTCAACTGAACACACGTCATTGATTGGTTGAAATTATGCAAATATGACAACTTTAACTCGAAATAACATCGAAAATACCAAATTTTGTCAAAAATGTTCATAGAACAATTTCCGGGTCATCTCTACTAAATGTCACCACTCTTCTATTTTATTTTATTTTCTGTTTACTGCCTGTGTTACAGACTTTGTTTACTGCATATTACACGCTTTTTTTTTGTTCTACGAGAGACATTCCACCAGTATACGAAGTTTCAAACTGTTTAGTTAAAAAAAATTAATTAAAATATCTGTGAACCAAATTGAACAGATCCTAAAACACTTGTAATGCCAAGGTCGCTATTACACTCCTCCTCTTCCTACCTTCTTCTTCTCTTCTTTCTCCTCCTCCTCTAACTTAAATAACTATTTCAAATTTTTACCACAAGGGCAGCTTGGGGAATGTGGGGAGGAGTCGATTACATTGACTCCACTGTTCAACTGGTACTTATTTCATCGACCCCGAAAAGATGAAAGGTAAAGTCAACCTCCGAATTTGAACTCGCACCGTAGCGACGGGCGAAATACTGCTAATACGTCAGTGCACTCACGATTCTTATTTCTTTATTGCCCACAAGGGGCTAAATATAGATGGGACGAACAAGGACAAACAAACGGATTAAGTCGATTATATCGACCCCAGTGCGTAACTGGTACTTATTTGATCGACCCCCGAAAGGATGAAAGGCAAAGTCGACCTCGGCGGAATTTGAACTTAGAATGTAACGGCAGACGAAATACCTATTTCTTTATTACCCACAAGGGGCTAAACACAGAGGGGACGAACAAGGACAGACAAGCGGATTAAGTCGATTATATCGCCCCCAGTGCGTAACTGGTACTTATTTAATCGACCCCCGAAAGGATGAAAGACAAAGTCGACCTCGGCGGAATTTGAACTCAGAACTTAACGGCAGACGAAATACCGCTAAGCACTTCGCCCGGCTTGCTAACGATTCTGCCAGCTCGCCGCCTTCTCCAACTTAATAAATAACGAAAGCTAATCACATGTGCAGTTAGTTATGGTAGACAGAGTGAGTAATCACACGCGCGCACACACACACGAATATGTGTATGTATATACGTGTATACACACGCGCACGCAACGCACACACACTAACATGTATATATATATATATATATATATATATATATATATATATATATATATATATATATATATATATATATATATACATGCGCGCACACACGCATATATGCATACATACACACATACACATATGATACTTGGGATATTGCTATGGATCACGCTCAGGTATAACTTCTCATTAGATAAAAGTTATTAACGTATCTGTGGGCTTCCTTCCCGAACACGTAATGACAGCATGTAAACTCTTTATGAAATATGCTGCACTATAAATTTCCGTGTGTCAAGAAAGACATGCTATTGACACATATATATTTGTACGTGCGTGTGTGAAACCCCCTTGCTCTGCTCACTGGATAAACACTCAGAACTGAAACTTAACCTTTAGTATAAGTTAATATCGGCGTAATATAATAAAATACTCAAATGCTTTGAATTTTTTTAATTCTATAAAAATTTGTAATGTAGCGATGTTGCTATGTTATACCACGACTTCTATTGAAAATATTTGCACTGAATAATTAAATCAACGAGACTTTCATGTCAAAACATAATTTTTCTTAGTTTTATCACAATGTTACTTTTAATATTATATTTTCATATAGAACATCGCGTAATTCAGAATTCCTGAACAAATACATGGTGTACATAACTCTTCACTTATTTATTTGAAAGCTTTAATTGTGGAGATTGAAATGATGTGAAAATAATTTATTATTCTCTTTAGTAAAGTGATAAATATTCTGGAAATTGTTCGTAGATTCAAAGCTAAATTCAAAGCATAAATTCAAATTTCTACTGTTAGCCGAAAGAAAGTGGTACGCCTTATCAATTGAAGGACAACCAGAAACAAATATGAAAGAAGATTCCTAATTATTTTCCTCAATTTCACAGTTGACTACCTTGTGCATGTTTTAGAGAATGGATTACGCTGTGTTTTCGATAGATATATATATAATTTACTACGCATTATATGCAAATCCCCCACGGCTGTTAATATCTTTTTACAGAACTGTAAGAAGATGGCTATTTTTCTGTTTACTTAAAAGAACTGTATGATGTTTTCATATATTCTCAATCTTCACAGCTAAAGGCTGGCTTTCAAATAACAGCTGAGTTATCTATACTATAAATAATATTTTTGCTGATATGAGTTCCTTTTTTTAGCACATGTAGATAATATTTCATGCTGGTTTATTTGTGTCGCTTCTATTTGCATCAATCAGTCTTTCTTTTAATGAAAACTCTATGAATTAGTAATAAGTCAAAAATTCTTTTGTTAGAAAGCATTTTTCTTCACAGTCCTATATTCTTCAGAGTGGAAAACTTATTTCAAGGATAATTTTTTTCTAAGAAACACACAAAAGCCGTTCGATTCACTTCAACATTTAAGTTTAATTTGTCAAAATATTTTCGTCGCTTTAAGATCGCGACCTGTTCACTAATAAAAATCCGTGCTGCATCTCAGTGAACAGGTCGCGATCTTAAGCGACGAAAATATTTTGACAAATTAAACTTAAATGTTGAAGTGAATCGAACGGCTTTTGTGTGTTTCTTAAATGGCTTACAAACACCTTCCACACTGCAATTGTTTTCGTTTCAGCACACGATCTCAGATCAAATCACTTGCTATGCAAGTACATCTCTGTAATTTTTTATCTAGGCAACTGAATTACAGTCTTCTAGCATATCACTTCCCTTTCTTATAGTAATTGTTTTATCTTTTCCATACACTGTCTGTTTTACTTCCTATGTAATCCGCATTTATCCTCCTTAAATCATTCCAGTCTAATATAACATACTAGGGTTGCTGGAAAGTTCCTGGCTTTGGGTAAAAGAAAATACAGGAAAATCAGTTAATTATGATTTTATCCAGCATATTCCCCTCTCAGATTCACACACTTATTGCAGCGGTCCTTCGGCTTTTCTAAGCCCTATGAAAGAACTCAGAAGGTTGGACCTTCAACCAGGCCTTTTGCGATATCCTAAAAGCTAGGTGCTTTTCAGCACCCCCTCGTAATCTTTGATGCTAATATTTATTTTACTTCACTGTAGTATTTCTGAAATACCATCGGCATAAAGTTTTCATCTAAGTTCCTTTAGATTCAATGATTTATATATACATTTCAACCATTAATTGTTAAGTATAAATTCGTTTTCTTTCTTTGTGCTCATATATATATATATATATATATATATATATATATATATATATATATAATATATATATATATTATATAAAATCGTTCTGTGTGTGTGTGTTTTCTAGGATCTCGGGCATCCTCCATCCGATTGCGCTCAAATTTGATATGTAGATACCGACTATATCAGGGCGTGTATAAATCTTGAAAAAATTACGAAAATCGATTCCAGGTGAGAATGTGATCGATAAAGCTATGGGAACGTGCATTTGTACGCGCAAGTACATCAGCTGTTGCGATCGATACTATGCGTACGCAAGAAAAATGCACGTGCAGTTTGCGCAAAAAAGCCGGCTGGCTTGAAATAATTATTTTGCCGGTCATAAAGAAACGAAGAATATTCGAAGAGCCATTCTTCTTAGGAAAGAAAAAAGAGCAACAAATAAAAAATAAAAAGATTGTGTTAAAACAAACAAAAATGAAAAAAAAAATGAACGAAAAAGAAAAAGAAAGAAAGGAAACTAAAAAGAAAGCAGAGGTGAAAACACTTGTTCCATACCTTCTTATACAGACTGCAATGAATAAAATACAAATGGATATGAAAATTTGAAATAATGATGTATTGATAAATGTATTATTTCCTATCTCAGGATCAAACTCTTCACTTTGTTTATCCAGAAATGATATTTTTTATAACGATATCTCTGGCTTTTACATAGTTCATGTTGATATTCTTTATATAAATTCGTATACACCTATGGACATACACATACACATACGTTCATACTTATGTATGTATATATATGTAAATATATAAGAATTTTTTGCGTAATAAGATAAAAAACCAAGGCTGTATAGATATTAGAGCATTTATAGATAGAAGATCTTACAGCTGTTTCTAGGATATTAATAAATATCTCTTCATCGGAGCCGGTGTGAGAGGAAAAGTCATAGTTAGTTTCGATGTGATACAAAAAGGGAGTGAGGTGGAGGAAAGAAATAGATGTAAGATATGTGTGGGTATTGAATTTGTAAATCCATTTTATAGGCATAATGGTATATATGCAATATTCCAATATCCTTTGAGTAAAATCCAAAAGTCCAACAGAGTTTAATATGAGTCCTTCCAAATATAGAGTTTGTAAGCAATGTAAGATTCCCTTATGATTGAGATCCAGCAGATTTTTAAACTTGGTCATTCCCAGTAGGGAATTTATATATACTGTTGGAGAGTCAAGGTTTGTATTTAAAATGACCTAGAAATAGGGAGTGTATTAGATTGGTTAAATTGAAAACAAGAAGAGAGGAATGAAATAAAAAGAAAAGAAAGAAAAAAAGGGAAGAGAAAGAGAAAAAAGAGGAGAGAAAGAAAGAATGAAAGAGAAAGGAGAGAGAAGATTAGTAAAAATAACAAAATAATGAAAAATAAAGTATAAAAACCCTGAAGATATGAATAAAGGGAATAAAGAAAAAAGAAAAAAGAAAAATTAAGATATAGATTAGTCAGTGGTCAGTGGAGATATTTTGAAAATAGGAGTGGGGATAGAGAAAGGTATTATAGTGTAAAAGATAGAGGAATGGGGTGTTAAGAGGTAGAGGAAGGACCAATGCGTAGTAGTGGCTTCTAATCGGGAGGCAAATATATGAAGAATTAAGGAAATATCAGTGTTTAGTAGTTTGAGAAAAATATATATGAAGATGTATATACATGTACATATCAGATAATTTACATATACAATCCTTATTCGCATGCGCATGCCCTCATATACGCTCACTTATATGCTCATCTGCATATACCTTGCATGTGTGCATGTTTACATATACCCACATGTATGCATATATGCATACCCTCATTCGTACATATATACGCGCGCATGGGTGTGTGCGCGTATATACGAATATAATCAGATGGTTGTATGTGTGAGAAACTAGATAGGGATTATGAGTTAGATTGAAAATTTATAGGTTAATGGGATTACCTAAGAATTATTGCGGAAAAGTACTGTATGGTCATTCTGGCATTTGGATTTGTGGTAGAATTTAAATGTGTGATAAAAGCGGTGGTTGCATGTGCTTAGTGCCTCGTTATGTTTATTAAGTAGTGTTGGAGATTTGTGCTTTAATATTTGGAGTGCCTCCTTCGGGCAAAGCTTGCAGATCGAGCGTTGACCTCAGTAGGGAAGTCCTGAGTCCAGTATGGACCATGATAGAGTATAGGGTATATTTGCATTTTTGAGATGATGTATGTGGTTGGCGAGTGTTGTAGATTTACTATGTTTATCGCATCTAAAAGAGTGGAGGTGAGTGGCATATCGTTGCTTAAAGTTTATTGTTGATCCTATATATATGGCTGAAGAGTTATATAATAGGTTAAGGACCGTCCATTTGTAGATTACATTATATCTTCTGCAATGGCTTTGTAACGGGCAGGTGGTTCCAGGACAGCAATTACAATTAGGTGAATTTTGAGGACCGTGTTCGGTAAAAGAGGAGGTAGTATCATCAGAAGAGAGGTTATAGAAGGGGGTGAAAATTTCTATATTATTATTATTATTATTATTATTATTATTATTATTATTATTATTATTATTATTATTATCATCATCACCATCATCATCATCACTACTAACGTTATCATTACTACTATTGTTACTGTTACTTCTGCTATTTGTCAGGGTATTAGAGATTGTGGGGGTGTTCCGGGAAGTGTCAGTAGAATGGGTTGGGTGGGTTGTGGTTGTGGGTGTCCTAATGTAAGGTATCTATTCTAGATATGTATGTGTGTTGATTAAATAATCAACACACATACATGCGTGAGTTTTGATAGGAAAGAGAGAGCTTTTGCTCATTCGAGGCTGCTACAATAGATTCAAAATTAGGTGAGTTTGAATAAGATAGTTTCAGGGTGGATCTATTAAAAATAGAATGATATTTATGTTGTCGAGGGAAATTAGAGTCTAGTATTCTAAAGAAGGATTTAGCTAAGTTCTTAAAGTCACCTAATATTACTATGGTGTGAGACGTCCCAAGAAACTTCTCCAGACCTCAAAAAAAAAAAAAAAATTAAACTCATCATATTCCAGAAAAATATCAAAATCGCCTATCCTTTTGCGTTCATCAAATGCCACTAGTTAATATAATTATTTTGTCAAGTAACTTAGATGCTAAGGTATGTATATAAGGCCGTGAATTCGAATACTGAACAAGGCAGGGTGTTGTGTCCTTGAGTAAAGCATTTCATTTCACTTTGCTCGAGTCTACTCGGCTGAAAATAAGAACCAACTGGGTGTAGGGCTATCTTCCCTCTTTCAAGCTGATACATGTTCTTTTCAACTTGTTCATTGGACTGCAACTCTTTCTTAGCCTTTAATATCAATATCAGAATACATTTCAATCTAGCATTTCGTCCACCAAATTTAACTCACAAAGTACTTGGCAATGAAGAATACAGCAGAAGGTACGTTCCCAAGATACGACACAATAGAATGGAACGTGAAACCTTATGGACGTGAAGGGAACTTCTTATCCACATACACATACCTACGACTTTGTGCATATTGATTTGTTCATTTATTTTAAATCACGATATTTCACTGTGGACACACACACACACATACACACGAACACACACACACTCACATACACACATCACTTAATGCTGTATATATATATATATATATATATATAAATATATGGTTTAATAAAGTATGTGATTGAGTATTATCTGGTAATTGATATTTGATTTAGATGTATTTCTCTATTTTCTTATCTTGTATATATATATATAT
Source organism: Octopus sinensis (assembly GCF_006345805.1). Classification (NCBI taxonomy): domain Eukaryota; kingdom Metazoa; phylum Mollusca; class Cephalopoda; order Octopoda; family Octopodidae; genus Octopus; species Octopus sinensis. The sequence continues at coordinate 177,989,688 of NC_042998.1, forward strand.
ATATATATATATAAATATATTTACGCTTAAATGCTTTTACAAATGAATTAGCTTGTGGCTCCCGTTTTCATTCTGTTAAAAAGAGTTGATAAATATTATATATTTTCAATTCTAAATTACATGGATATTTCTTTCTAATCTCAGTAACTTCTTGAATATTGTGGTGAAGAATATTTTGTTAGTTATATGTCCCTTAGCTATTTAATTCGTTTAATTTTCAATTCAATAGTGTTTCGTTTTAACATATAATTTATAGATGAATTTTCTATTCTCATGTATATTCTCATGTAAAAATTTAAAAGAGGCTGAAAATTAATTGTAATTTTTTTTTTACAATTTTAAATCGATTGTTATTCTTGAATATTAATTGTGCTTTTATCACAATAAAATTAATTTCGATATACCTTCAATTACATAATTGTATCTGAAGGTATATTTATATTTCTATACGTTATTATATTTTTTCTATTGTTCTTAATCCAATTATTTTCGAATTTATATTAGTATAAATTTTTGACATTTTGCTTACAATTAAGCTTCACTTTTTCGTGGACAATGAATTCAGCTGAGTTAGTTAGAATAAATGCTATATTATTAAAGGTTTTAAAGTTTTATAATGGTAATGTTTAATAAACGACTTGAATAAATCTTTTTGCAAATTTTGCAATTTTTACTCATTATGGTTATTATTTATGCGCGCACGCATGTGTATGTGTGCGCTTTTAAGCTTTCATATGAATCGTGCATCCCAGAGTCTGTTGAATGTATGCAAGGCTCCATCTCCACAAAAAAATATTGCCCATGATAAAGGAAAGATTTCATACATACATACAAAAATGCCCTGCAGATGTTGTTGAAAACCCAATGAAGGAGCCTTGGATCTAGGTTAGAAACCAGTTCTTTCTCTATTGCAATATATCTTGAAATAAAACTGAATAATGACTTACCTACCTACATACCTACCTACCTACATATCTAACTACCTACATACCTACCTACCTATCTACCTACATACCTATTTCTTTACTACCCACAAGGGGCTAAACACAGAGGGGACAAAGAAGGACAGACAAACGGATTAAGTCGATTATATCGACCCCAGTGCGTAACTGGTACTTATTTAATCGACCCCGAAAGGATGAACGGCAAAGTCGACCTCGGCGGAATTTGAACTGAGAACGTAACGGCAGACGAAATGCGGCTAGGCATTTCGCCTGGCGTGCTAACGTTTCTGCCAGCTCGCCGCCTTCTACCTACATACCTACCTCCCTACCTACCTCTTTACCTACCTACCTACCTACCTACCCTACATACCTACCTACCTACCTACCTACCTACATACATACATAGATACATACATACATACATACATACATACATACATACATACATACATACATACATACATACATACATAGTTTTTCCAGTATGTTCCTTTAGATGTACGACTGCTACTGGTAAACATATACAAACGCTATAAATTGCGTTTGTGTTTATCATATTTTCCCCTTTGATTAACCATTTACCGCACGCTCACACGGGCCCCCGTCCTTCCGACTGGTTTTGGATGACCTAATTTGCGGAATTCTTTCTACCATCGGATTACATTACCTTATTCATTCGGAGTACGTCATTTCTGCACCTTGATTGTGAATTATTACAATTTGTCTGTGACTCTTCCTCTTTAACTCATCTTCCCTCGACTTATCTTTTGTTCTGTTTCCACTTTCCTTTTTTCCTCTTTTTCTTTTCCTTTTCCTTGCTATCACACACACCTACACCGACATTAACACGCTCTCGCCATGCCTGACTTCCCTTCCTTCCTCTAGCAACTCCACTCTCTTCTATCCCGTTTTCTTTCCACCTAAGCACCCTTTCTTTCCTTTCCCGAGTGTCATTTAATACTTTGCAGGTACCACGTCCTCGTGTTGTTTTTTCTTGGTTTTTTTTTTTTACCTTTTCTAAAATTGAATGAAATTTAATAGTATTTTAGAATGTCTACAGGAATTAAAAATTATTTTTATGCATTTGTGTATATTTAAACTAATTAAATATTATTTTACAGAATAATAGAATTAAAATTTCTTTGTTTAAAACCCTTTCTAACATGAAAGTATCCAAAGAGCATTTAAGGCACATAATCCTTTATGAGTACAAAAAAAAAGAGTACAGAAAAGGAAACTCTGCAGCCGAAGCGACTCGAAACATACACACAGTTTATAGGAAAGAATGCTTGAATGAAAGAACTTTCAGAAGATGGTTTGCAAAATTCAGAAGTGGAGATTTCATCCTCGAAGATGAAGATCTAACAGGACGTCCAGTTGAGTTTGATGATAAGCTCCTTGAGGCATTACTCGAAGAAAACCCTGCATTATAAGTTGAAGAATTGGCAAATGTTAAACGTCGTAAACAGTGACTTGGTAAAAAGGAAAAAGCTCAACCACAACGGAGAAGGAAACTTCATGGAAAAAAGGTTCTTTTCTCTATCTAGTGGGATTGCAAAGGAGTAATTCACTTTAAATTGTAACCACCTAGTGCAAGAATCAATGCTCAAGTCTACTGTCAGCAATTAGAGTGTTTGAACCAAGCTTTGAAGAAAAGAAGACCCGCTTTAGTGAATCGAAAAGGAGTGATGTTTCATCAGGACAATTCGCGACCCCACACTGTAAAGATCACATCACAGAAGATCAAATGTAGACAATGTAAACAATGTACATAATTCCTGATCTCTTAAAGATAGAACTGTATATATATATATATATATATATATATATATATAATATGAATTCAAATAATGGAACAAGAACGCAACAGATGACAATAAAACATCCGGAAAGATACACGATACAAAGACGGGTCATTCGTGGTCTTCTCTCGTTAGTCAAGTTTCCAGATTATCCTTACAGTTTGGGCCGGTTACTCTTGAGACTGTTCAAATCAAAATGAGTTGGTGTGTGTGGAGTGAAAGCCTTGAGGCAGGAACATAATTGAACATAAGAGATGGAATTCATGAGACAGGAATATAAGAGATGCTTCGCGGCCTGCAGTCAGCCAAGAAAGAAAGATTATGCTTGGTCGAACACCGGTTACGAGGAGGGAAAGGAGAGAGGTGGGGGAAGAGGGATAGAAGAATGAAGGGGAAAACGAGAAAGACAGAGAATCGAAGGGACATAGAAAAGGTAAAAGGGAGATAAACAAGGAAAAGGAGGTAGATCAAAGAAAGAGAAAGCCAAGAAATGTGAAAGCGAGAAAAAGAAAAGCAGATAGTATAAAGAAAGTATGAAGGGGAATAAAAGAAAGAGTAAAAGAATCGTACAAAATATAGATACATACTTATAAGATACATACTTACGTACGCCACTATATGTATATATAAATTAAAAATGTGAAATAACAACGCAATAGATGATAATAAGACGCCCGGACAGATAGACGATACAAAAACGGACAGGAAAAAACAAAACAAAAACACTAGAAAAACAAGGTCGAGTCATTCGTGGCTTTCCCTCGTCAGTCAAGTTTCCAGAATATCCTTACAGTTTCGACCGATTACACTTGAGACTGTTCAAATATGGCTGGCCCCAAAAATCTAAGCTAAGAGTATTAAATACATCGGGAGAAAGCAAGCAAATGAGTACGACAATAAAGACATAAAAAACACGACAAAAAAACGGAGGAAATGTTACACAATTACAAATACAAAAGACATGAAAATAATCACAGGTGTCTTTCGACTAATAAAGACGAATCAAATTGAGCTGGCGTGTGTATAGTGAAAGCCTTGAGGCAGAAACATAGGAGATGAATGTAAGCGATGAAAGTCATGAGACAGGAATATAAGAGATGCTTCGCGGCCAGCAGTCACGCCAAGAAAGATTATGCTTGGCCGAACACTGGTCACATGGAAGGAAATGAGACAAGGGCAATATATGATTCATGATTGACTTAATGAATTGATCAAACTGTCTGAGAAAATTCCATGACATTTCATTTCTCGAATCACCCAAGACATTTTAGTTTTAATCCGTGAGTTTCAGGGAATATTATGTTATCAACGAGATGTTCTATGGGCTGACCCAGGGGCCGGGAAACTTTTTTAACCAATTACCCACAAACATATTTATTTACACCGACGTTACCCCTTTGATTTAAAAGGAAGATAATCATAGACTCTTTGAATTCAAAAGGTTTATTGAGTATTTATATGGAGAATATAATTATAAATATAAAAAGTATAAAACAAATGCGATAAACTAAATTAATGCCCTCATTATGAAACAAAAAGGATTTTTCTAGAAACTTTTTCACTTCAGGTTTTGGAGAAATGATGATGTTTCGTTTTTGTTACAGTTACATCAAAATCGGGGCATTTTGGTGCCAGAGCAATTTGGATATAATCTTCAGGGTTCAATTGATTACCCTGCTTTGTTTTTATCTTCTTTAGAGTGGAAAAGCCAGGTAGGTTCTTGCAAAAGCAGCAGGTAGGTTCTTGCAAAAGGCAGCAGCTTTTTGACTGGCTCTTCGTGCCAGAAGAAAAATTTCTGTCTTTATAAGGCATACGTCCTTTTTTTATATATAATTTTACTTATTTCTAATGTCATTACCCCCCAAGAATTTCATTCTTACCCCACTTGGGGTAATTTATCCCTGTTCACTGACTCCTGGGCGAACCAGTAGAATGAGTTTCTTTTTGCTCAGTACACCGTGGGCTGTAAATATGAAGTTTTACATTCATCCTATTTGATACACAAACTACAGAATCGTTTTCCCGCGCTATTATTTGCTGCGGAAGAATTTACTGAAAAAACCTTATCGCTTCATGAATATCAAGATAATTGAGAAAAGTTGATTTGTTAAAGACAAATAAAAAAAAAATATTATGAAAACATCTTGATGGCTGTCCACTGGTTGATTGTACACTGTGCAGTTAATGATATATTATTTTTTCTTTTGTTTCAGTCATTGGACTGCAGCCATGCCAGGGAATCACCCAGAAGGGTATTAGTCGAGCGAGTCGACCCTAGTACTTTTTTTTTAAAGACTGATACGTATTCAATTG
>NC_042998.1:178002246-178037246 GCF_006345805.1 Octopus sinensis
AATTTCTTGAAAAGAAGTGCCTGTCACTTGAGCACATTTCAAACGGCAACTATGCTGAGCAAATTTTACTCTCAAAGACGACACAACAGAACAAGATGATGATGCAATACTTCTAATGTAATGGTTTTAAACAAGTAGAGATAAAATAACGAGAAATCAGAAATTGCTCATTTTGCCCCAGTTACAAATTTTGTCCTCTAATTATATTTGTATATATGTATGTATAATTAGCGAAACGTATTTACTGGATGTATAATAAGACCGAAAGAATGAGTGCGTGTGTGTGTGTGTGTGTGTAAAAGAAAGATAGAGAGGGAGAGAGAGACTCACCTGTTTTTCCGTTTGGCTTTGTAAACATTTCCCATCTGTTCTTCTTCCAACTTAACAACTTTCATAGTCAAACAACTCATCAACATTCGCACGATCATCAGCAGTTTTCATCTTTAAATAACAATCCATTATTAATGTTCTTGTTATTAAGGAATAAAGACGATATCTGGCAAACTTGTTTTGTCATATTAAAGGGTATGTTTCTTTTTTATGTGAATGATGAGAAGAATAAAAATTCAAGTATTGCTCTGTGTCTCTGGGTTTATAGAAAAGCTGTTTTAATAGTCATCTTAATAAGAAGTATGTTAAAAAATGGTAGATCCTTCGTGTGTCATTCTATAGTAAATTTAACGAGACATGTAGATTATTTAAAAGTGAATGAAAGATTTCTAAGTCTTTTTAAATTTTTGCCCCTAAATATGAAGCAGTCCTCTAAATATCGTTTTCAGTTGTTCTTTATGTAAATGAGGAATTGTTAGTTAAACATTTCTGGTAGTTGAGAGTAGAGTTTGTCCTCTAAGAAACCCATTACGAGTTGTGTGTAAGTAGGGGCTACTTTTGTCGTCATATCCATTCATATTATTTGCAATTAAAAAGTTATTGTCGAAGAAGAAGTGTTTGTTTTAAAGTATTAATTTCAATCCTTCTAAAATAAAATTATTTCAGAATCTTTCCTTGATGTGGTTTGGGCATTTTGTCAACTCTAAGACCGCGTGGAATGTTGATGTATATACTAGTTGAAAAAAACACCAAAGAAAACATATACTAGTTACATCAAAATTAGCAAGAATTTCTCCTGATGTACTTCCAAGCATGTAATTTATAAAGGCTATATCACTCCAGACAAAACTTGGCCCCGTTTTGCATGAAATGTTTTAAAAATTATATCAATTAGATTGCTTAGGCGTTGTATATTCGATGTTGGTCCTGCAATGATTGGACGTAGTTTCAAGTCTTTAGGTTTTGGAATTTCGATATATGCTGCATTTTTTTCCTTTTATGTTGTCTTGAATTTTTTTCAATTTATGGATTTTAGGTAGTTCATAAAAGTTACTGATCTTTACTTCGAAGATGATTAAATAATTGACCTCATTTTCTCTTAGGATATTTAGATGTTTTGAGACGAGTCTGTTTACTTGGTTCATGGTATTTTCATCTTCGTTTTTATTTAGCTTATTGTAGAAGTGTTGGTCATTAAGTTGTTCCAAAACCATGTCTCTGATGATTACACTGGTCAACACACGTTTTGCTGACTTCGGTTTTGTGATTGTTTTTAGTTAATTTTGAGATGCTGATTTCAAATATGGCATCCATTTTTTCTAACATATCAGATTTTCATTCTATAGCACACCCCTATTTTATAATGTACTGTATAAATAATTTACTTGGTCAGGATAGTTTACTAAGTCTTATAGCTTAAAACCATAAGTTATAATTGTCAATAGAATATAAAATGTAAGATAGCATCATCTTTTACTAAATACATACTGTTAATTTTCTAATATGATGGACAAAGCACAAACCATCATACATACACCTTCATATTCATGGAATAAATTTTCGCTTGCGAGAGCATGTGGAGTATTTCATGTGTACACAGTCTCTTTGAATACTCCAACAATAGTCTGCCGTCGTGTATGTGTGCTATTAGTCTTGATATCTCTCCTCTATAAACTTGATTGTTTGATGAAAACGTTCATCATGCTCATCGCTATGTCTCCGAGATTAGCAGGAAATTCATCGAGATGGCTATTGAGGAAATGAAACTTTATGCTCATGGTGCAGCCTAAAAGATGAAACCTAACAAGTAATGTCTCCACCAAGTCCTTGTAATTTGCAGCCTTTTCACTCCCCACAAAATCCTTTCACAACAGTAACAAATGAATCCCATGCTCTTTTTTCTGTGTCAGCCATCAAACTCGAGAAATTCTGGCATTTCGTTAACTTTCTGATTTGTGGCCCATCAAAAACACCAGCCGTTATTTCATCATAACTTAGGCCAGGAAATGAATTTGAAACAGACCTTTCACATTAAGAGCTTTGATAAATTACTTCATTAGTCCTAGTTTGATACGAAGGGGTGGGAAAATGATTTTCTCTCGCTCAACAAGTGGTTGGTGTATGATATTCTTCTTTCCAACTGTCAAACTTTTCCTAACTGGCCAGTGTTTCTGTTCCCAATGCTTGTCTCTCGCTTGGCTATCCCATAAACACAGGAAACGCGGATATTTTGTATACCCTCCTTGCTGGTCAAGTAAAAAGCTGACCATTTTTAGATCCACACATATGACCCACTTATGTTCATCGTACCTAAGTAAACCTAATACAACTTTTATGTGATCATAAGTATCTTTTAAGTGCACAGGCTGACCAATAGGAAGCTCACGAAACTGGTTTCCATTAGAGAGTAATACACATCCTAGACTCTTCTTTGAACTATCTATAAAGAGTCTCTCTCCATTCACTAGGATCATACTGTTCAACACCCATTATGTTTAACAGTCCCTCTACGTCACAACAGTTAACAAAACCTTTTTCAGTTATACAGACTGCTAAGAGATATTTTTCCTTGTTCTGATAAAATGTCGCGTTTGTTTCTTTCTGCAACAAATTCTCTTTAAGCCTAGAAGCTAACAGTTCTGATAACTATTTTGACTGTCTTAGGTCTCTAACTAAATCATTAAGTTCTGCCTGGCTGAAGCTTTCACATTGTTTGGTTGACGTTTCTACAAAGTCTATATCACTGTCATGTTCATGATTTATATCTACTTCACATATATCACTTTCACCCTGCAGTGAAGGCAAATCCTTGAAAACGGGTACTGGTATTTCATCTGAGTGAAGCACTGGATGAATTGCTGAATCCAGATTTGGCTAACTTATTTTCTGTTACGTTCACTTGCTATGACACGAAGTCTTTCTAAGACAAAAGTAGCAATCGTTTACATGGTTCTTTGGCTCTCACTACATCGTAGGAATGCAAATGTTAGTTGTTTCCTTGTGCCCTTTGTCCATTGGCGTTGATTTTCGACACAGGGTTTACATAGGTGATCAGGATAAATCAGTTAAAGGTGATCAGGATAAATCAGTTAAATCGTGAGCCCACGATTTAACCTGATCACTAATTTTAATCTTTAAATAAGCCAAGTAGGTTGTTCTTTTCACAATGTCACTAACGTTCATTCTTTGACTTGGTACTGTAAAACACCCACATATATAACAAAAGAGTCAGAGGAAAATAAACATTTCAAACATGAAAAAACTAGACGTGATATAAAAAAAACTATTGCTATTTTTAAACTCAGTGACCCCAAATTACCCCCAAACAGGTCTCAAACTTAGGTCAGCAGAAAAAAATTAGACTTTGTTGGCCAGTGTAATAGATGAGTTGTTTTGCAAATTGTTTAATGCTGGAGTTGGTCTTTAGAAACGTTAGATTTATATTTCCTCTCTGTGATAATGGATTGTGATTATCATCGTAGGCAGATTATGTATTCTTCCAAGTACTTGTTTCTATTTAAGGATGGTTTGAATACTGTTTTGTTTTTGACTAGTGACTCGTCCGTGTATCCAGCATTTCGGAAGAATTAATTCTCTTAATCGTAGTTTCCAGCAAAATTCTTGTATATCTCTTACAAGTTCAGCTTGTTTGGATTTTGGAGTGAGTACAAGTTTTAATCCATTTTGCGGAAGTTTTATCTCTTGTTGAGATATTTTTTGTTGGATAAATTTATAATTTTGGTTTTACTTGTGTATTTGTTTTCTAATGTTCCTTGAGGAATGGTGTTATTTGTTTTCCCTTTTCTGGTGGTAGATCTCCTATCTTAAAAAAATGGTTTCCATTAGAGTTGGGAGTGTTTATGTTGGGATTTTGTATTCTTCTGTATGAAAATATTTTAGGTTAGTTATCCCTGGCTTAGTAAGTTCTTGATTCTTGGTTTGGGAGTTGGCTCCTTATTCTATTGTCATTCCATGTAGTCCTCGTAGATCTTCGATCTGATCTCTGGAGAGTTCTAATGTGTCTTTGGTGGGAGTTGTATTTTTTCTTACTTCTTATTACATGTGTATAATCGAAATTCTATGTTTCTTTGGAAACTGAGGTATCTTTATCTGTTTTGTGGAAATCCTTTTTCTTTGTTTAAAGTGTTGGTATTCTTTTGAGGTCCAGAAGCTGTTTCAGAGGTTCGGTATTTAGGTTCTGTCTGGTCTTTCCCATAAGTGTTTTCGTATTCGTGTAGCCACAGTATTTTCGACTCCAAAATTTGCATTTTATTTTTTTTTCTGGCAGTGTCAATTTTCCACATGCTTAGAAGTTTTATTCAATATATTTCCACTACTTCTTTTGATAATTTCTTTTGAAAGTGTGATACTCCAAGACGAAACAGTGTGATTTCAACCTCAAACTCCTGTTGTGCTAAATTGAGACAAATCTTTGTTTTTTTATCGTTTGGTCTCGACGTTATTTCTTTTATACGAAGACCTCTTGAGAGTATTACTTCTCTGCTCGTCTATTATTCATATGGGTTGGCTAAGTTTTCATTTTCAGGGTTCTCCAATATGTTTGTTTTCTTTTATTTAATATACTGTTCCAGATGTTTTCATTAAACTTCTTTTATTGTATACCCTTTTTCCAAGTTGAGTTCATTATATACTAGTTGAAAGAATCGCCCCCAAGCTTGGTACTTATTTTATCTTTTGCCGAACCGCTAAGTTACGGGGAGACAAACACACCAATATGACGAGCTTCTTTCAGTTTCCGTCTACCAAATCCACTCATAAGGCTTTGGTCAGCCCGAGGTTTTAGTAGAAGGCACTTGCCCAAGGTGTCACGCAGTGGAACTGAACTTACCATACAGCCACATGATCTGCAAAGGAAAAGCTTGAGATAATTTAAAGGATATTTCCTATTAGAACATAGTCACGATAATTTTAGTAATTAAATGCACCGAATGATTGAAGTTTGATTATTTGCTCGACCTACCCCAAAATCTCCAGCGCTCATTCATGCGTAGAACTGGCTCATTCTTTACTGCCCTCAAGGGGCTACACACACAGGGGACAAACAAAGACAGACAAAGGGATTAAGTTGATTACATCGACACCAGTACATAACTGGTACTTAATTTATCGACCCTGAAAGGATGAAAGGCAAAGTCGACCTCGGCGGAATTTGAACTCAGAACGTAGCGGCAGACGAAATACTTATTCCTTTACTACCCACAAGGGGCTAAATACAGAGAGGACAAACAAGGACAGACAAACGGATTAAGTCGATTATATCGACCCCAGTGCGTAACTGGTACTTATTTAATCGACCCCGAAAGGATGAAAGGCAAAGTCGACCTCGGCAGAATTTGAACTCAGAACGTAGCGGCAGACGAAATACTGCTAAGCATTTCGCTCGGCGCGGTAACGTTTCTGCCAGCTCGCCGCCTTACAACTGGCTCTTTCTGTTCGTGTGTACATAGGTGAGAGGGAGAATGAGGAAGGAGAGAGAAGGGGAGAGAGGAGGAGAGAGGGAAGATAGGGAGAGACAGGGAGGAAAGAGAGAGGGGGAATAACATTGTTTTGCTATATCACACGTATAAATAGTGGAGAAATTACTTTCATAATTATTATGGCTCAAAAGGTTTTCGTTTAAACTCTATCTTCTGCAGGGAATGTAATAGGTTATAGATATATCGTAATGCAGTTCCGATTACTTGCAGCTAAAATACCTGACAAGAGCCTTCTTCTTATCCACAATATTTTGCCGGTGGCGTAATTCATTATGCAGTGATGCAGCGTGACTTAAATCAGCAATATACTTCTGTACACTGAACTTATATGCATCATACTGTACTAGTGCTTATATGTGTGAGTGTGTAATATATATGTAAATATATATAAACATATATATTTATACACACACACACACACACACACACACACACACACACACACACATTCAGCAGTATCAGTGCCAAGCAGTATTTTGGCATAAGCAAACTTTAGGTCAGTTAAATTATGCTTGTGACATATTTTAGCTTCTAAGGTCAAATTCACTGCAGCTAACTTGGAGAAAAAATTCTCTTACGATAAAATGTTGTAAAAAAACAAACAAACAAATCTAACCAGTGTTGCCCCCAGTCAGAAGAATCCCAGACGCCGCGTTTCTACCTACAAGAAATATCGAAGAAAGGTAATTCTGGGCATACTTAAAGCTTTAACTAAAACACAGTCAATAACATTGACTGAGTTGCACTGTTAGACCGCCAGGTCGGGAGATATTCAGCTGTAGCAGTACCAAAGAGTGTTTAAGCATAACCAGGCTTTAGGTTATTCAACTTAAGTTTGCGACATATTTCAACTTCTAAATGCCAATTTGCTGCAGTTGCCGCGAAGAAAAAAATATCTCTTATGTTTAAAGGTGAAAAAACACATCTGCTCAGTGTTATGCTCTGTCAGATTTCTAGTTGTGCATACATTCTCAAGTACTGATCAAATACACAACGTGGACGCAAAGTCACTCAGGAGTACATTCCAACACCTATTCCACAGTCGACTATAGGCCCAAGATCCCAACACAGGGTATGTTATAAACAATAACACAGATGGGTTGAGGTTCACTGCAGCTGTTTCAGTTGTTCTTTATTAATGAACAACTATATTACATTCTGTAAAAAACCCTGTTTTCTTTAGGTGAATTAAGTGTAAAATTTATCACGCAGGATTTTTCACATACATAAAACACAATGCATGTTGACCCCCCCCCCGAGGCTATAGTAGAAAACACTTGCCCAAGGTGCCACACAGTGGGACTAAATCCGGAACCATATGATTCGTAAGTTATTTACCACACAGCCACTCCTACGCCTATGCACATATATTAAACATAGTCTATAATTATAATTATTATTTACATATGTATGTGTAAGTATACACACACACACACACACACACACACACACACACTCACACACACACACTCACACACACACACACACACACACACTCACATACATATATATAAAATATAAAATGGGACAAGAACACAAAACATCCAAATAGATGATACAAAAAACACGGACGGGTCATTCGAAGTCTTTAATCTTCAGTCAAAAACCGGATCTTCCTCGCAATTTCGGCTGATTAATCTTGAGATTGCTCCAATCTGGCCAGCCCCAAGGAAGCGCGAAAACATAGATGCAATGTCTTTACGAATATAAACACAACACAAAGATTAAAAATTCAGGGTACCGAAGTATATTGCTCATTTAAGTCACGCTGCATAAATTTTGCTGTCGGCAAAATGGCATTCATAACAGGAAGACAGGTTTTCTAAGTTAGATTAATCACAAGTAAACTGACGTGCATTGCTATTATATTTCCCGCAGGGGATAGACTTTAAATAGAAACTGATGTGTAATGATCATTCCGATGAAAGTTTTTCCGCTATTTAGGCTTTTTTGTGTGATCTTGAGAGCAATAACATTATAATTGAAGACAAATACACGCGCGCACGCACATTTATACACGCACACACGCATCCATACGCACACACGCGCACACACGTACACACACACGCATTCATACGAATCATATATCAAGGGCGTAATTATAAGTAGGCATAAACACAATGTTAACATGTCCCACGTACATGTGCCACTTTTCCGGCCGCTATGTCCCTCTTTCCCCCCCTCTCTCTCTCTCCATATATATATATATATATATACAAGGGAAAATAAAACATTATCCGCGCTGTCACCAAAACTTTCGTTGGTACTCAAATCTTGATCGCTCCAGTGTTATAGGGTAAAAAACTCTTATGTTATAGGGCAAACATTGTCGCTCCGCTGGCAGTATGCACCAATGAAGAACAGAGATCCTGATCCGTTTTTCTTTTGTCTGAAGGTGCACCGGCAATTGAAATTCATTGAAAGATTGCTATACAATACGGTGATGGGCTCTACCGCGTAGAAGTGTGTAAGAGTGGATCAGAAAGTTTAAAATCGGCCGGAAAAACATGAAGCACGAGAAGGGAGCAGAACGCTTATCAACTTTTACCACTAACTTGAAGATTCAACAAGCTGGAGCGATGCTTCTAGCGAATCGACGAGTGACCCTCGATGAGGTGGCATATTCTCTGTAAACTAGTCATGGTTCGGGATACGAAATCATCTATGACATGCTTCGCTTCCGTAAAGTCTGTGCGAGATTGGTGCCAAGAGAGCTTACCGAGGTGTATAAGCGCAATCGTGTGGAAATCTATCAACGTTTACTCGACCGCTACAACAATGAAGTGAAGCTTTTTTTTGAGAAATGGTCACAGATGGGACCTAAAGACATCACTTTCAGCCAAAATCTAAAAGGCAGTGTATGGAATGGAAACACCCGGAATCGCCAGGAAAAAAAGAAATTCAAGACTCAATCTTCTGCAGAATAAACTGATGCTAACCGCTTTTTTAGAACGCAAAATGGCCTATCCTGGAATATTACTTGAAAAGAAGTCTACAGACACCAGTGTAGACTACAGAGAAATGCTGACCAACAAACTGGAACGAGGAATTCGCACCAAACACCGAGAACTATTGTCAAATCAAGCGTTATTGTTGCACGTCAATGCCGACCCATATACAGCCACTCATTCCAGTGAAACTATTGAAAAATTGGATTTCATCTTGCTGAAACACATTGCATACAATCTAGATCTCTTCTCTTTCAATTATTACCTCTTTAGACCGCTCAAACATCCTTCACGATGTCGTCGATTTTCTATGGACGAAGCACAGGAAGCGGTGCGTAAAGAGCTGTGCAATCAGCCGAAAACCTTTTCCGATGGAATAAGCAAGTTTGTAGACTACTGGAAGAATTGTATCGAAAAATAAAGAGGCTATGTCGACAAACGATGTAATTGTTCAATCTCCATTTTTGTTTTAATAAATTACAGAAAGAAAAGTGCGCGTAATTTTTTTACTTACACACACGCACGCACACACACACACGCACGCACGCACGCACACATACTTACACACGCAGATTGATAGACAGACAGACAGATAGATATATATATACAAACGCACGCGCGCGCACACACACACACACACTCAAATTGTTATTTGCACCATGTAGAGTGAGATCTGGATAATGTTTGCATTATCCTTTACACGGCTAGGCAAGTTCAGACGCAAAATATGCTAGTCGTTTTAGTGTACATAATAGGGGAATAATATCTCTGTTTATACGACTTGCATGGAATGTGCTTGTGCATCATAATTCTGATAGTCTTCACCGACATCTGTAGGTTATTGATTTTCCAGGATCATCCTTGATAATATTTTGAATCGTCTGGGTGAATTTCAATGTTCTTTTAGTGCTCAAGTGTTTGCAATATTGTTTCTCTTTGATACCGTTGAAACATTCCGGTCTGAGGCTTCCAGTTACATGCGATCTTCCAACATTTAAAAAGTTAGCAATTTCTTATTCACCGTGTTCCACACATGTCGCAACAATGACTGCATATCTTTTCATTTCATGTGTCAGCATTTTATGTGCTGTGGGGGAATCTGAAAGAAATAAAATCTTTTTAATTGGTTTGAAGAGAGTAATATACTGATAATTAACCTATTTCTTTACTACCCACAAAGGGTTAAACACAGAGAGAGGACAAACAAGGACAGACAAACGGATTAAGTCGATTATATCGACCCCAGTGCGTAACTGGTACTTATTTAATAAGGCGGCGAGCTGGCAGAATCGTTAGCACGCCAGGCGAAATGCTTTGCGGTATTTCGTCCGCCGCTGCGTTCTGAGTTCAAATTCCGACGAGGTCGACTTTGCCTTTCATCCTTTCGGGGTCGATAAATTAAGTACCAGTTACGCATTGGGGTCGATGTAATCGACTTAATACCTATGTCTGTCCTTGTTTGTCCCCTCTGTGTTTAGCCCATTGTGGGTAATAAAGAAATAGGTACTTATTTAATCGACCCCGAAAGGATGAAAGGCAAAGTCGACCTCGGCGGAATTTGAACTCAGAACGTAACGGCAGACGAAATACCGCTAAGCATTTCGCCCAGCATGCTAACGTTTCTGCCAGCTCACCGCCTTCACGCACTTATATGCACAATGTCTCATATTTATATTTGCATGTACATGTACATGAATAACGCTCCTCTACATACTGTGTGCATGTATACATGCGCGCTCTACGTTTTTTCACCGTTTATATGTGCTGTATTCCATTTCAGTGCTATGCGTATGCATGTGCACGTATGTCTGCGCTTTGAGCATTTTCGCGTATCCTTATGTGTTTCTGAGTATGCTTCCCCATGCATACTGTGCATGCTCACACTTGTATTATGTGCTTGTGAGACTATCCAACACATTCGTCTATCTGTGGGTCTGTATATATATATATATGCCGATGAGTTTTTTTTATTTGTATGCGTGTGTATTGTGTGTGTGTATACTTTTCATCTGTTTGTAACTACCACGACCCAAATCTTAATCCATACCTTACACCATTACAAAAACACCAAACTTTTCATCCTTCACAATGTTTCTTAGACACCATAACGCTCCCTATACACACACACACACACAACATTTTTCACTCAATGACTGTAATGACCTTAAAAAAGCTTTAGCCAAGTCTTATTAAGCTGCACTTAATTCCATCTCTCTTAATAGAGTTTTTTCTCATTCCTATTGAAAGCAAAATTACCATTTTTAGAAAAAAAAATAGCCCTATTCATACATGATGAATAGGGCTACTTTTTGTTAATCCAAATTAAAATAACACACACACACACACACACACACACACACACCACACACAACACACACACACACACACACACACACACACACACACACACACCTCGCACAAACAAAATACAAACAGTCTGTTTACAGACAAAAGATGTGTGTGTGCGTGCGTGTGTGTGTATGTATGTATGTATGTATGTATGTATTAACAAGATTTTGCATAAAAATTGATACAATTACAATATCTAAAGAAAGATATTTTTTGAAGTTAACTATTTAAAAAAAATATCAGAAAAAAAAAACAGAATATCAAAACCCTTTAAGAAAAAATTTTTGTATTGTGTGTACTTTATGTGTACGTACTTCCGTTGGCCCACTTTTCAGACACACGTGTTCTGGGTTAATCCAGGTAGAGGAATTTGTTTATAGTAATTGTGTTGACTATTTCCTGTTTAGTTTCGGATTTAGAATTCTTTCAAACTATTCTTTTGCCTTTCGTAGTTGATCATTTTCATCTTTTATTTTGTACAGAGGGAATATTTTGAATTTTCCGTTCACGCAAATGTTGAAAAGTTCGCTACATCGATATGAATTGAAACTTTAATTTGCTCTTTGTGCATACACACAAATGGATGTTTTGTTCCTATTTCACCAAGATAATTCTCGTTGAATTGTGGGCATGTGATGCAGTAGATGAGTTTTTTTTTTTGCTTTACATTTCATATATTCCTTCCCATTCTTGAAAATTTTTTTGCTCTTTGTTAAAATATTTCGCATGTCCAACGACGAGGGTCTCCAGAGTTTGTTATCTGCATTGTATCTTTTTACGACGTGAATACTGCCTTTGTTAAGAGTCTTTTGTGATTTGGTGGTTGTCTTCGACAGTTGATAATTTGTAATTCTCTAATTCTTTGTTCAATGATTTATGTAGAAATAAGAGGTGTCGTTCGGTAGGCTGTAGAATGTTGTGGTTCCTAAGATTATCGGTGACAACAAATGGAATATTTATATTTTTATTCTTGTTTTCATTCTCAGACTGAGTGTTTCTCTGTAAGGCAGTGATTGGGATTTCTTTTGTTATGGCATGATTTATTAGGTTTTTGGGTAATTCTGTTTTTGAATGGACATATTTAGTCATACCAGTTGTTTCTCTCATTTATTTCAGTCATTGTTAAAGTCTTTCATTCCTGCCAGTTCCTTTTCCTCGGCTTCTTGATTTTAATGTGATCTGAAGCAGCTTCTTTTCTTCATGCTTTCCTCCATCCATTATAGCCCTCAACTGCTTTTTGCTAGATTGGATGCTTGAACAAGAGCAGAATCTTCTTGATGGAGCCACAAAAGCGTTTCTTAGGTGCACCTTTACTTATTTCTGTACGTGCAGGTTCAGTTTCTATTTGGCATCCATTTATCGTGGAAAAGCTATTGGATGTGATGTTTTTCAACGACAGTTTGGATTCTCAATAACTTTTTTTTATTGCCAGTATACCGTTACTTGCGGCATTGTCATAATATTTTACAGTCAGTATCAATTAGAACTTTTTGCTAGACGACATATTTGATGATGTGCTGTCCATCTTTCATAGCCATAGAGCAACTTAATTATTTTTCACAACCGGAATATATACTCAAATTTGAGGGAACAATTATATATATATATATATATATATATATATATAGAGAGAGAGAGAGCGAGAGAGAGAGAGAGAAAGAGAGAGAGAGAGAGAGTTTGAAGTGGCGTACAGATATTGTATATTGAGAAAAGGGAGTCTGTAAGAATTTTAGAAAATTCTTTATAAGCGCTTTCGTTCGTTTTTCGAACTCGTCAAGATAAAATCAAAATCAAAATGGTAAAAATAGAACGTTTCGTTTGTTCAATTATATGAATCGGATGCTTCTTTGCTTTGTTTAGAAGGAGAGAATATTGTTTTTGTTTTTTTGTTTGGAAACAGGAAGATAGAGACAAATTAAAGCAAAGAGGGAGGGAAATAGACAGAGAGAAAGGTTCAGGACAATCAAGAAAGAGACAAAATAATAATAAAGGATGGGGAAAAGTATAGATATGCTGATAGATTATAGAAATAGATAGATATATAGATAGATGGCTAGATAGATAGATAGATAGATACATACATACACACACACACACACACATATATATAAGATATATATATATTATATATATTATATATAACAAAGTGGAGTTTTTAGAGTACCGCACGAGTGGAATTATATACGAAAGAAGGTTTGAAAATGCAATTTAAAATATGTTTATTTACTTTACCGGTTTCACTCTTTGGAAAAAGATTGTCAAAATTAACATGTAGAAATTTGGTTGCGTTATTATGGCTGTTACAATTGCTACATTACATTATACAGTCTTTGGTAACAGGGACATGTTAAGACATAAAAAAGTTCAACAAGTTTCTTAAAATATTAGGACAAAAGATTACTTCATAAATAATCATTCTCAAGGACATGCTTAAGATAGTTTCCAGAAGGAATTGATATTGGTATTGGTATTGTATCAGTATATTCAAACATGCACAGAATATTGGTTGACACAGAGTACTACAATCCATATAAATATACATTCTTTGGTGACAAGAGCATGTGAGAATATAAAAAAGTTTAACAAGCTCATTGAAATAATGGGCACAAATGTAATCTTTTGTGCCCATTATTTCAATGAGCTTGTTAAACTTTTTTATATTCTCAACATGCTCTTGTCACCAAAGAATGTATATTTATATGGATTGTAGTACTCTGGTCAACCATATTCTGTGCATGTTTGAATATACAGATACAATACCCATACCAATGTAGTAATCTTTTGTGCCTAATATTTTAAGGAACTTGTTGAACTTTTTTATGTCCTTAACATGTCCCTGTTACCAAAGACTGTATATATGTAATGTAGCAATTTGTAACAGCCAATAATTAACGCAACCAAACTTCTACATGTTACTTTTGACAATCTTTTTCCAAAGAGTGAAACCGGTAAAGTAAATAAACATATTTTAAATTGCATATTCAAACCTTCTTTCGTACATATATATATATATAGAGAGAGAGAGAGAGAGAGAAAGAGAGAGAGAGAAAGAAAGAGAGGTTTCTTTTAAATTTGATGTGGTCAACTTATTAAAATATCATTACAAAGCATTGTTCTATTTTCACCTTTCTTTGTTTATTTTTTTCCATTGTATACCTATCAACATATTTGTAAATAAACACATTCTCTCACAAAGGCTGGTTACCTTTCAAAGATGTCAATTTTAGGAAATAGGAAAAAATAAGAAAAGGGAGGACGGTGCGGCCATCACTGAAAAATAAAAAGAATTCAAAGTTCAAAGTCCTATGAAAATGTATGTTCCTTTAACTTGTATAGTCAATTCCTGTATTCTGTGTAATTCCATGTTTTGCATGGACAAACATCAAATATTAGTATTAGGAAAATAAAGGCGGAATATAAAAATATAATTTGGTACTGTTTATAATTCAATCTATTCTCTATGTACATTTAATCAAATGAGTTTTGTATGTACAATGTATATTTAGCTGGAAGCCACTCTGTAGGATATAAATCAAAATATAGCAGGGTTGCTTAAAAATAATTTTTGAAGTATCTTTCATCCTTTTTTAGGATTTCTTTTTCTTTTTCTTGCTTGCTTGAGTAGGATAATTCACAAGAGATCCTTTACACGAATTGCTTTGCGAAGTAGCTACATTAGATATCTTTTCTAATCAGTGGTGAATTAGTTCTGGTATTATTTCTCGGGTAAGTTCTATAAGATCAACAGTTGTCAAAATCCCAATGTTATACATACATACATACATACATACATACATACATACATACATACATACATACATGCATACATATATATATATGCAGAATCTGCATGACGTCCCGTTCTGCTTGACTAACGAAGCGACTGGTCAAAACAGGAAACAAACAAGAGGCAGTTATAATGCAGCGATTGGTCAAAATAATGATGACGTCCCGTTCTACTTGACTAACGAAGCGACTGGTCAAAACAGGAAACAAACAAGAGGCAGTTATAATGCAGCGATTGGTCAAAATAATGATGACGTCCCGTTCTACTTGACTAAAGCACCCTAACGAAACGATGGTCAAAACGTGATGACGTCACGCTACGCTGGATTGACCACCTAACAGGCATTATAAAACGAGCACTTCACAAAAACTCATTAGAACCACCCAGCGAACATCCACCATGGGTCATCACATTTGCTTAAGGTAAAAATGAATTCCTCGCTCTTTCGGAAACATCAATCTTCTGTATTGACCGCTTCCCACCACTTTGATCTGTTTTTGTATTGAATACGTATCGCCACAGTGGGCCACTGCATCGAACACTTTGAACATATACTTCAAACTATATATCAACTATACATGAACTATTTCAACTTACATGAACTATATATCAACTATACATGAACTCTAAGATGTCTGACTCCGTTTGTATTATAAATGAATTTCTTGTGTTGACGGCATGAGCTGTCTTTTTTTATATATAACTTTTTTTGATAAAGTTCATTTCAGGAACTGAACATGTTATAATGTATATATAAAAATTAAAAATTGTATAATACAGCAGCATTTTCGAACTTCATTTTTTACAAATATATAATATTATATATATATATAATATATATATATATATATATATATATATATATGATAATTTATAGAAATGACTGTCAGGGTTTAAATTCCCCCACCTTTTATTATTTTTCTCCTCTTTCTTGATTGGCCTGAAACAGCTCTCTCTGTCTATTTCCCCTTCCCTTTGCTTTTCTTTCTCTCTCTTTTGCTTTTTCTAAAATAAACTAAAATAAAATAAAACAAACAAAAACAATATTCTCCTTTTCTAAACAAAGCAAAAAAGCTTCCGATTCATATAAATGAGCAACGAAAAAATTTCGTTTTTAGCATTTTGATTTTGATTTTGTCTTGACGAGTTCGAAAAACGAACGAAAACGCTAATAAAAAATTATCCAAAATTCAGACAGCCTTCTTTTTCTCAATATACAATATCTGTACACCACTTCAAATACTCTATACTTATCTATTTGGATGTACAATACGTCAGAATGAATGGATCAGAATCAAACTCACAACCGAGAGATACCAAAAGCACGGAAGAATTCCCCGCAGAAATATCTAGTAAGTTGAATCTACTTATCTCAAAACTTGACACAGTTTTTATCACTACAGATAAAACTATGACTAGTACTCATACACAAGGTACTCTAACAACAGGAACGAACGACACAGACCCTACTCATGAACCATGCCTATCTAAAAGAAATACTTACGAGAAAGAAGCAAGAATTGGTATACAACAGCAAAATCTTTTGAAACTACAACTCTGGAACATACTTCTAGATCAAAGTAAAAATGCAAATTAGAAAAGCATTCGGTGTGACAATATAGCCAACACCTACCAAAATTGGCGAAGAAAAGAAAACCCAATCCTTCCCAGAAATTTTCTTATTAAAGAAATTAGAGGTGAATCACTGAAACAAGCGACGATACGTGCAAACTTAGCTTTATGCCGACTGGAAGCGGACATTTCTCTTCTCCAATCGCGAAAAATATGACACGAAGAGAAAGTAAAAACGATGCAGTTATGTTTGCTAAAGTCACCTAATGAAGTGACAATCGAAGTCATGAGAAATTACAACTATGGAAAGAAGGCATTTAGCTGGGAGAAGAAAAATCCATAAAAAGTGGGAAAAACAACAAGAGTAGTTCACTAACTATATATAAAAAAACTATGGAGAAAAATTCATTATGAAAACGAAAGCACAACAACAAAAATACAAGGAAATCAAAAACAAGCATAGACACCGACCTCAGAGGAACCAGATTGAGGTTACGAACCTCTAGTTATCCAAGAACATATGCGGAGATGACCTCCAGCTTATCCCAAGTACAGACTAGAAACCTATATTCTGCAATACCAAAAAAACACTGAAACAAACAAACACATGTGATATAGGAGACAACCACCAACCCATAATATCAAAGACCCAAGATAGACGAATACATGAGGAAAAGAAAGGAAAGATGAGTAACATGCAGACAACCACCAACACATAATACCAAGTACCCTAGATGGATGCATACACAAAAAGAAAGACAAGTAAAATACGGACAACACAGAAACCATAATATGAATAATCATCATGGAAACTGAAGAAACCCACGATTTACGACCAACAATTCCACACGTCCTGAATGGCCCACTAAACTTAGAAGATGGGAAGAAGACAGAAACTATAGACAATGAAATACGTACAAAGAACATGAACCATCCCCTCACCTACGAGGGAACCAGAATCATGGAAACAACAAAAAATGGAAACACAATAATACAATTCCTTTTTTAGGGATAAAATACCACAATCACGCACCAGATCCGATGCAACAGAAAATTTTAATGAGTACATAGAACATATAGACCTAGGATCATTAATTTGTTAAATAGAAACCTCAAAAAGAATGGGATGAATCTCCTATGTAAAGGTTTCAAATTTATCCCAACACCCATCCCCAATCTCATTCAACTAAAATCTGACATTGAGCATTTTAACCGCCACCTCTGACTTATAGAATTCTTCGGCAATAAGGATATAACTGACGAATCAATTGTCAGAAATAAATCGCACTTCACCCCCTACAAGAAGAATGAGAAACATTTAGACGCATACATAGACACAATTTAAAAATTTCTCTAAAGTACCAATATATGCAAAAAAAAAAAAACCTTCGTGAAGAAGAAAAGTAACCTTACTAACACTGAAGAATGACAATTCAATCATCGTAAAAGAAGCCGATAAGGAAGGGGCGATAGTAATCATGGATAAAGATAAATATTGGAAATTCTAACAAACCAAACCTGCTACAAGGAATAACCAAGACACCCGGAAAAACCAATAAGGAATAAACTTAAAACACTAATTAATGAATACCAAGATTCTTTCACAGACAAGAAAGATTATTTATGCAACTCTGTAACCAAAGAGAGAAACTTCTACGTATTACCCAAAATCCACAAAACTTCGACATACAGAGCAGCCATAAATGATCAGAGGAACCAATACATAAAAATACTAAGACCTACTGACATCAAACTGAGACCAATAGTTGCTGTACATCAACCACCAATACAATAACTGAGTCATTTTCGGCATACTCCTTAAATTTTTATGCCTATTAATATCCAGCTATATGCTGGACGGCATACATTTCCACCAGAACATTTCACCCACTGTCCCAGAAGGTACTATACTTACAAGCGTTAATGTCACCAATCTTTATGCCAATATATCCGACACTTTGGGCCTGGAAGCAGTCAAACACTAGGTAGAGAAACATAGAGGACGGATAAATGAACGATTCAAAACTGACATCTTCATTAAGGCCCCACACCTGGCACTAGAAGAAAATACTTTTAGATTCGATAATAAAACATGTTGACAAATAAAAGGTACAACTATGGGAACGCAGTTTTCACCCTCAAATGCTAACCTAGTCATACCTAGTCATTGGATACTTGGAAAAGTTTTATGAGGTAGCAGAGAAAGCTTTTAATCCTCGATGACTGCTTTATCTTTTGGGACAAATCAAATGAGGACCTACAAATATCTAATAATATACTCAACATACTTCATCCATCCATCAAATTCCCGACAGAATCTAGTTGCAATGAAATACAATTGCTAGATATCCACAAATAAATACACAATTCCATAGTCACTAAATATGTATTTTATAAAATAAAAGAGAAAAAACCCCCCAGACACGCACCGATATTAGAATTTCTACTCTTGCCATCCCTCACACATCAAAAAGAGCATCCCATACAGCATGGCAATATGTACATAGAGAATAAATTGAATTATAAACAGTACCAAATCATATTTTTATATTCCGCCTTTATTTTCCTAATTTATGAATATTGTACTAATATTTAATGTTTGTCCATGCAAAACATGGAATTACATAGAATACAGGACTTGACTATACAAGCATAAAGGAACATACATTTTCATGGGACTTTAAACTTTGAATTCTTTTTATTTTTCAGTGATGGCCGCATATTTTTTTCCTATTTCCTAAAACTGACATCATTGAAAGGTAACCAGCCTTTGTGAGAGAATGTGTTTATTTACAAATATGTTGATAGGTATACAATGGAAAAAGAATAAAGGAGAAAAATAGAACAATGCTTTATAATAAGAAACTAACCTCTCTCTCTATCTCTCTATCCTTTCCCCATCCTTTATGATTTTTTCTCCTCTTCCTTGATTGCCCTGAAACCTTTCTCTCTGTCTGTTTTCCTCCCCATTGCTTTTATTTGTCTTTCTCCCCCCCAAATAGCTGCAGATATTTAGAAATTTAATATTTCTGTCACGTTAAATTGACAGTATACAACTGCTCTATCGTACGGCCACTGCTTATATCTCTCTGAGATATTTAGAAATTTAATATTTCTATTTTTTGTGATCAGTGGATTTATTTCACTGTAATTATTATATATGTTTACAAGGTCTGGACAGACATCTGCAGCTAGCAAGCCATGCTACTCCAGACTGATGACGAGAACGACTCAGAGACATGTCTCTGGATGCAGGCTTAGCTGGATGGGGGTGTTTATCTCCTCCTTGTAAACATAAGGACACAGGAAATGTGTTAAGGCCGACAGGAAGCGTTGATGCTTCCTAGGGCTAAATAGCGGTGATGTGACTCCCTTTATGGGACTATCACGTTAAGTTGACAGTATACAACTGCTCCATTGTACCACCAGTGCTTATATTTCTCTGAGATATTTAGAAATTTAATATATATATATATATATACATACCTATACATACATATTTAACAGATGAGGAATTATATACATTATTTTCATTTGACGGATATTTGTCCTCATCTTGTTTGTTGTTAACACAACGTTTCGGCTGATATGCCCCCAGCCTTCATCAGAAGTCTTGGGGAAATTTCGAACCACTACGCCATATGCCTACAGGCAAAAGGCATAGTGGTTAAGAGCGCGGGTTACTAACCCCAAGATTCCGAGTTCAATTCCAGACAGTGACCCGAATAATAATGTTAATAATAATAATAATAATAATAATGATAATAATAATAATAATAATAATAATGATAATAATGATAATAATAATAATAATAATAATAATAATAATAATAATAATAATAATAATAATAATAATGATAATAATAATAATAATAATAATAATAATAATAATAATAATAAAATAATAATAATAATAATAAAAGGATTGAACAAGCACCTGGACGAAAACATTGAACAAGCACCTGGAGGAAAAGATTGGACAAGCACCTGGATAAAAAGATTGAACAATCACCTGGACGAAAACAACCTGTTTCCAGAAGAGCAGAAAGGATGCCGCAAAGGCTCATATGGCTGTAAAGATCAACTAATGATTAATAAAGCCATAACTGAAGACAGCCACAGAAAGAAGAAAGGCCTCAGTATGGCCTGGATCGACTACAAAAAGGCGTTTGATAGCATCCCCCACACATGGATTCTCGAAACACTAGCCGTGAACAAAGTCGCACCAACAATTATAAAGTACACAGGACACTCTATGAATAGATGGCAAACAGTGCTACAGCTCCAAACAAAAGAGGCACTTGTGAAAACCAAAGCCATCCCCATTAGAAGAGGAATATTCCAGGGAGATATACCCCTTTTCTGCTTGGCACTGTCACCTCTATCGGATATGCTAAACAGAACTGGATGCGGATATAAATGTTACGGCAAAACGATCAGCCACCTTTTATATATGGATGACCTAAAACTATACGCTGCAAATGACAAACAGCTGGAAACGCTACTAAAGACAGTTCATGGATTTACCAAAGAAATAGATATGAAATTTGGATTAGAGAATTGCGCCAAAGTAACGCCGAAAAGAGGGAAATTAATTAAGAGTAGCAACATCACACTAGATAAAACCAATGAAATAAAAGAATTAGACCAAAGCCAAACTTACAAATACTAGGAATCCATGAACTAGATAAGACACAACACACACAAATGAAAGAGAAAATAAAAAAAAGAATATTATAGAAGAGTTAGATCAATACTGAAAACAGAGCTCAATGCTAAAAACAAGATAATAGGTATCAACACTTTAGCCGTCCCAGTTATAAGTTACAGCTACAATATCCTTAACTGGACACTAAATGAACTGACAAAAATAGATAGGAAAACAAGAAAAATAATGACAGGATCTAAGATGCATCACCCAAAATCTGACATAGAAAGACTATATATACAACGTATAGAAGGTGGTAGAGGCCTTATATAGCTGGAAAACTACTATAAAATAACCACCATAGGACTGCAAAAATATCTACTACAGAAGGAAGGAAAACTGATACAAATAGCGGCAAAACACGAGCAAAACAAAAAACTGTTCTCAGTATTTAAGGGAGCTGACAAATACAAACAAGAAATCATACCACCTAACAAATATGAAGAAGAAGAAGATGAAGAAACAACAAAAGCTATAAAACAAATGAAATCCAAACTAAAAATAGAACAGCAACGAACCATGATAAAACGATGGCAAGAAAAGCCCCTTCATGGCAAATACTGGACTAAACTAAATGCAAAAGAAATAGACAAAGAAAAATCCCAACAATGGTTGAGAAGCTCAGGACTCAAAGCAGAGACAGAAGGATTTTTAATTGCAGCATAAGACCAAAGCCTCCCCACATGTAATGAAAAGAAATATAACAAGTAACAGCAGAATATGTGGAGATGGACAAGAAACAATAAATAATATTATCTCTGGCTGCCCAGTCCTGGCTAAGAAGGAATATATTCACAGACACGACAGAGTTGGGAACTATATACACTGGAAACTATGCCAACATTATGGAATAACAACAGAAAAAAGATGGTATAGTCACACACCAGAAAAGGTCTCAGAAAACGAGAAAGCAACCATACTCTGGGATATGCCAATACACACAGACAGAGAAATTAAGGCCAACAG
This sequence comes from Octopus sinensis, assembly GCF_006345805.1. NCBI lineage: Eukaryota > Metazoa > Mollusca > Cephalopoda > Octopoda > Octopodidae > Octopus > Octopus sinensis. The sequence continues at coordinate 178,024,405 of NC_042998.1, forward strand.
ACCAGATATAGTTGTCAGAGATCATGAAGGAAAAAAATGTTTTCTAATTGATGTATCAATACCAGCGGATGACAACGTGTCTCTAAAAGAAATGGAGAAACTTTCAAAATACAAAGACCTGGAAATAGAGGTAACCAGAATGTGGAATCTAAAAGCAGAAAGAATTCCTATCATAATAGGTGCATTAGGCATGATAAAAAAATATTCAGACAAATACATAACAAAAACACCAGGACTTACAAACACATATAACGTACAGAAAATTGCACTACTAGGCACTGCACACATCCTACGCAGAACACTCTCCATACAATAACAATCAGAGCATCACAACAAATCACAGCACATACCCAAAGCACACAGAGCTGCGCTCGGTAGTGAAGTGAAAGCACGATATAAAAAATATACTACTGAATAATAATAATAATAATAATAATAATAATATAATAATGATGATGATGATATAATAATAATATAATAATAATAATATAATAATAATAATAATAATAATAATAATAATGATGATGATGATGATGATGATGATGATGATAATAATAATAATAATAATAATAATAATAATATAATAATGATGATGATAATAATAATATAATAATAATAATAACAAGGCATTTACTGCAGTGATATCGCAAAGGTTGAACAAACACTTGGACGAAAACAACCTGTTTCCAGAAGAGCAGAAAGGATGCCGCAAAGGTTCATATGGCTGTAAAGATCAACTAATGATTAATAAAGCCATAACTGAAGACAGCCACAGAAAGAAGAAAGGCCTCAGTATGGCCTGGATCGACTACAAAAAGGCGTTTGATAGCATCCCCCACACATGGATCCTCGAAACACTAGCCATTAACAAAGTTGCACCAACAACTATAAAATTCATAGGACATTCTATGAATAAATGGCAAACAGTGCTACAGCTCCAAACAAAAGAGGGACTCATGAAAACCAAAGCCACCCCCATTAGAAGAGGAATATTCCAGGGAGATACGCTCTCTCCACTCCTTTTCTGCTTGGCACTGTCACCTCTATCTGATATGCTAAATAGAACTGGATGCGGATATAAATGTTACGGCAAAACGATCAGCCACCTTTTATATATGGATGACCTAAAACTATACGCTGCAAATGACAAACAGCTGGAAACACTATTAAAGACAGTTCATGGATTTACCAAAGAAATAGATATGAAATTTTGATTAGAAAAATGCGCCAAAGTAACCCTGAAAAGAGGAAAACTAGTTAAGAGTAGCAACATCACACTAGAAAAAAACAATGAAATAAAAAATTAGACCAAAGCCAAACTTACAAATACTTAGGAATCCATGAACTAGATAAGACACAACACTCACAAATGAAAGAGAAAATAAAAAAAGAATATTATAGAAGAGTTAGATCAATACTGAAAACAGAGCTCAATGCTAAGGAAAACAAGAAAAATAATGACAGGATTTAGGATGCATCACCCAAAATCTGACATAGAAAGACTATATATACAACGTATAGAAGGTGGTAGAGGCCTTATATAGCTGGAAAACTACAATAAAATAACCACCATAGGACTGCAAAAATATCTACTACAGAAGGAAGGAAAACTGATACAAATAGCGGCAAAACACGAGCAAAACAAAAAACTGTTCTCAGTATTTAAGGAAGCTGACAAATACAAACAAGAAATCATACCACCTAATAAATATGATGATGAAGAAGAAGAAGAAGAAGAAGAAGAAGAAGAAGAAGAAGAAGAAGAAGAAGAAGAAGAAGAAGAAGAAGAAGAAGAAGAAGAAGAAGAAGAAGAAGAAGAAGAAGAAGAAGAAGAAGAAGAAGAAGATAATAATAAAATAATAATGATAATAATAATAATAATAATAATAATAATGATAACATCGAAAAATGCCTTAAGAATGAGAAAACCCGGTTCGAAAATTCCCCAAGACACCTGATGAAGACTGGAGGGTATATCAGCCGAAACGTGTTAACAACAAACAAGATGAGAACAAATATCCCTCAAATGAAAATAATGTAAATAAATATATACATACATAGATATATATACGCATACACACATACTCCCCCCCCCACACACACATATCTCAAAGTTCAACGAGGAAGATTGATTAGTTTATCATCCTCCTAGTCCGGCGGCCAATACAATTGGGAATACAATCAAATATATACATATATATTTTTTATTATAATCCTAAGGTTGGGCGATCACAATACATATACAGAAAATTATATCAGATAAAATAAATTAAATTAAAATCACTAGTAGGTGAGATGCTTAAAAGATTTACAATAGTTGTCGAATGAAGTAAATTTAAATGAAGTAAGGCGATTTAAAATTGTCCTCGAATAAAATAAAATAAAGCAGTTCACTAATGATATAAAAATATAATGAAGTGAAATATCTTACGATCGTTTCAGGGAATATGCAAAGCAAAAGCTTATTCTTTCGACTTTGGTGACCGTATTTCCTTCATCAGCGATGGAATTTTTAAAAGTTTAGTTTTTTTAGAGTTGAAGTTTTTTTTAAAAAGAGTTTTTTGCACAACTTGGTAATAATTATAGAAAAAGCGAAAGAATTGTAAATGAGTATAAAGCAAAAAATAAAAAGGAAAATTTCAAGCAGTCCGGTGTGTATAAAATGAATTTTCATATCTTTTATTCTTAAAATTACACACAAGGGGCTATTCAAAGAGGGACAACACAAGAATAGCACAAGTTTGGGGGTTGGGAACGAATGAAACAAGATGATATGAGAAAAAAGAATGGATGAATGAAATGACGACCACTTGAACTCCGAGGGACCTCATTGAAACTTTTTTAAAACACCATTTTTACAGTTTGAACAAATTTTAACATGAAGGGATGTTCCAGTTTATGATTTCCGAGTAAATAGTTCTGAAACTTACCGATTCAGGTAGACCTTCAATTTCAATTTCTCTTCTCATATCGGAGACGCTCCTCTCGAAGTTATCATTCAGTCTGTAAAATGTCTATCTTGGCGCCAGTGCACATTTCACATGTGAGGGCACCTCCTCATAATTCAAAGTGTTCACCCTCACCGGGGAGTTCAAACTTTCAATTTCCCTTCTCGCACTTTCAGTTCTGTTATCAAACATTACAATAAGGTACTTTTCTCGGGGTGGGGGAGGGGAAATTTGTGGTTTCTGCGTGTCTGTAAAACTGATGGTCGTGTCTGGCGATGCAGGGTGATGGCCGGTGTCTGTAGGGGAGGATGAAACGGGGTGGTGAGTGAGGTGGGGGTTATCATCAACAGTTTGTGACCTCTTTCTCTTTTTCCTTCTTGCCGTTTCCCATCCATCCTTGGGTTTCTCCTCTGCTTTGTTTTCTTTTTCTTCCTCAATGCCGAGCTCTCTCCCACTGGCACTCGCAGTAGGTGGAGGTGCAGTTTCTTTTTCGTTTCCAGGTAACACCGGTGTCTTTACGGGCGGCGGAGGCATTCCACTATAATGTGACCTTTTTGGCCATACTTGTAACAGCGTGGGGTCTTGCCCTCCACTCTAACCCTAAGTATCACTTTTTCGTTGACCGTTATGGTCTCTGCCATTTTTTCTAGGTCTTCCGTGGCGGCCTGGATAACCATTTCCAGGCCCTGCCTTTGTCAATTTTTATGCGCTGTTCTAGTGGCTTGGAGGACCAGAATCTGATCTTCGAGGCCTAGCAGTATTGCTACCACCAGACAGGTCACAGCCACCCCCAAGGGGATGTCTTTCACCCTTACCCTGGAAGCACGTATTCCAAGGTAAATAGGTAGAAGTACCACCTCGTCAGACTTCAAGGAAGTTGCCGAATGCTGCCTGGAAATTGCCTCGGTCCAAAACTGCACCTCTACTGTCACGAACTTCCTTCCTCTGGCAGGGAAAGTAATTCACTGCTAGATGGGTTTCAAGGCTTTCTCCACTTGATGTATTGTAGCCGTGTCAATATTCTTCGATTTCAAAATGTAGGCCCTGTACACTATCGACCTTTCTTTTGTCGTTTTTGTAATTTCTTGGGGAGGAGTTACCTTAACGTCGTGTCCCTCCCTACGTGACCTATCCTTGTATTTCTCAGGTTCCTCCTTTTCCACACTTATCTCTTCACTGTGGTCTCTGGCCACGATCGCAGAATCCATCATTTATTCCACCTCCTTCTGTTTCGCAGTAATTGCTCTCAGCAATTCTTCTTTGGACGACGTAAATTCTGAAGAACTAAGATTTTCGTATTCCATTTTTATACAAATTATACTGCGCTTTTCCCTTGAAACAAGGAGGGAAACTTCAACAAAACTGCCGCAAGGCAGCAAAGCAAAGTGTTTATAAGACACGAAACAATTAAATAAATGTAGCAACAATCAACAAAACGTGCGAATTACTGACAATCTCTATAAAAATGACACTTTCTAGTTCTTGACAATTTTTGGTTGTAAATTTTCATGAATTTTATTCTTAAATTACCCATAAAGGGCCTACAAAGAAGGACAATACATGGACAAACACAAAAGAGGGGCCAAAAAAGAAAAAAATGAATGGAAACGATGAATTACAAAATGAAAAATGAAAAACATGGATGAAGCCACTCGAGCGACTTCATTTAGACATTTTTAACACAAATGAAATAATTAATAATAAACTCAATGAAATAACTTTAGAGTCTTTTCAAACAAATTTTAACACTTTGGTTTTATCCACGTTATCTTTTTAGAGAATATATCTCGAAGACTTACCTTTTTTTTTTCTTAGTAGGCAGTTCTTGGATATCAGCTTCCCCTGTGAAACTGGTGGCCTTGCTCCCGAATTTTGCCCTCAGCTTATCAAAAAACTCCTTCGACGTAACAGCACATTTTATATGCGAGGGCACCTCCTCACAGTCCGTTGTGTTCACTTCTATTACACTTCAGTTTTTTTTGTATCTATCTATTTTTCACCGATTCACTTACCTCACTGTAAAACATCATAAGAAGCTTTTCTCGGGTGGTGGGGGAACTTGTGGCACCTTTGTGTCTGCGGTATTGACGTTCATGTCTGGTGGTATGGGTGAGGGCCGGTGTCTGTTGGAGGCGGGTGGGGGTAGGGTTGGACCGAGTCGCGGCTGAGTGGAGGTAGGGTGGGGGGTCAACCACAACAGTTTGAGATTTTTTTCCTTTTTCTTTTCTTATTCTCTGCCGTTTGCCAACCGTCTTTGGCTTCATCTTCCGCTATGCCTTTCCTTCCTTTCTTGTTGCTTTGTTCCTCCTCGCAAACTTCTATGTATTTATTATCGCTGGAGATGGAGGCGCACTTTCTTTTCTCATTGGCTATCCTAAGTTCTACATCTGTAATTCTTTCCAGATCCTCCAGGGCGGCCTGGATAACCATTTCCAGGCGCTGCCTTTGCCAGTTTCTAGATTCTGTTCTCACTGCTTGGAGGACCACTATTTCATCTTCCAGGCCCAGCAGTATCGCGGACACCAACCAGGCCACATCCACCTCCGGAGGGATGTCTTCCACCCTCATCCTGGAAGCACGCTTTCCAAGGTAGATGGACAGAAGTACCACTTCGTCCGTCTTCAGTAGAGTTACCTGGCTTTCGCTGCGGTAAGAAACCGCAACTCCACTGTAGCAAACTTTCTTTCTCTGGCAAGATAGTAATATCTTGCCAGATTGGTTTTATGGCTTCTCAATGTGCTGTGTTGATACCTGTTCAATTATCTTCATTTTAGGGTTATAAGTCCTATACATTATCATCCTTTCCGCATTAACCTTCATAATCTCATTGGGAGGGATCACCTTAATATCGTGACCCTCCTTGTTTAGTATTTCCTTGAATTTCTCTCGGTCACCCCAGAAGCTCCAATACGAGCATTACAAAGTGTTTGAGTGTCAATCTCAGGCCAGTGCAATCTAATGACATGTGCCGAGAGTGATAAAAATCAAACATCCAGTCAACATCATGGTGTTTGGAGTGATCACTAGTGATGGCGACGTTATGCCTCCATTCATCTTCCCACACGGTCTCACACTCAACACGGGGTCTACATCAAGTGCCCGGAGGCGGTAGTGCTAACCTGGGCCAAGAGGGTGGCTGCCGGAAGACCCTATGTTTGGCAACAGGACTCTGTACCATGCCATACAAGCGGAAGAACCCAGTCATGGCTGTCAGACAATTTCTGTGACCACGTCATCCCTATCATCTGGCCATCTAACTCCCCAGACTGCAACCCCTTGATTATTTATGTGTTTGGGCGCAGTTGAGCGAGAGACCAACAATAAGTGTGTAAATCCGAGAGGGGAATATGCTGAATAAAATCATAATTAACTGATCCTCCTGTATTTGCTTTTACCCAAAGCTGGAAACTTTTCAGCACTTCCTCGCCTATATGCATATAAATATCCAGGTACTTTTTGAAAATTTCCACATTTACACCTCGCAAATCTCTGAGGTTGTTTGGCAGGATGTTAAAAAGTTGCAGTCCCCTAAAACCCAAGATTTTACAATATTGGGTCCTTATCCGAAATGAAGACAGGATCTTTAGTAATATGCAGTGACATCCAGTTCGGTGGTTGGTATAGCTTTTAATTCTATATATATATGTATAAATACACACACACACACACACACACACACACACACACACACACACACACGCATATATATATATATATATATATATAATATATATATTGGGGTAAAATATGAAAAATCAACGAAAATGCACATTGCAAATAAAAAAAGGCCTTTTATGACAGGTAACGACAAATATATACATTAAGAGGACTGAAGTAGTAATAAGAGTCATAAAAGTCATTATTATGAGATGATTATAAGATGATAATAAAGTAAGAGAACAAAGCGAACCATGGTTTCGGCCAAATTCTATTCATCGCTTTGAAAACACCGGCTAATACACGGTGTCAGAAAAAAGGTTATTTGTAAGGAAGGTAAGTGGTTCTGGATTATTTGTAAGGGAAGTAAGTAGTTCTGGATTTAGAGATGTGAGCAGTGTAGGAAGTGTATAGGGGTTAGTGGTTTCAATTGAAGTGTTAGTGGTGTTCTGTATTGAGTTGTGTGTTCATATTTAGTTGGGGGAGAAATTTATTGATGAAAAATGCCTCGTTATTCAACCTTTGTTGAATTGTGTTGTTCTGTGAATATTGATAAAAGGGAAAGATTTGGAAATTGGGATTAAGATTCCTGGCACACCTTTCTATGTGTTCACTAACCTTTAACTGTCTGTATTGCGGGTGACGGATTTGCTCTTTGTGAATGGTGATTCTTTGATGGAGCGAAATTTCTGTTTGTCCAATATAAAGTTTACCACATCCTATGCATGTCATGACATAGATTACATTTACTGAGGCGCAGGTGAAATTTGATTTGATCTTAAACAATTCTCCTTGTTTGAAGTGATATTCTGAACCTTCCAGAAGGTGGGGGCATGTTCCACAGTTAGAACGCCCACATTTTGTCACTTTTGGCTCTGTTGTTAGTGGATACAGTCTAGCGCTGATTAATATTTTTTTCCAGTGACTTCGGTTGCTTTTTGCTTTTTATAATTTTATATGAGCTTAAAATTTCGTTCATTGTTTTGTATAAATACATACATACATACATATATAATTTTATGAAATATAACGTGTCTTGGATGGCACAACAATGCAGAGTGGACGATAATAACTATTATAATTTAATTATCTATGGTCTGATATAATACTAATAATTTGGATACAAAAATTCCTTCTTCAGATACCGAGTCACTGCTATAATTCCTTCTTCAGATATCGTGTCATTGCTATAATCGGTTTTCCAACGGTAACTGAATTTTGTTTTGCCCGGAAGCGTCTCTGCAGTGGTCTTACGAAGCTCCTTCCGGAATTCCTCACGAGAAATGCGTGAGGGCGACCATGTCTCAAGCTCGTGTGTGTATGCACATCCACAACGCTGCTTCTAAGTTATGTATTATACATGCAGTTTCTTTTTTTTTTCATATATTACGTGAGCATGTTATCAAAAATGAAACCTACACGCATCCAGGTGTAGCTAAATAATATATAGATTGCCAGCCACCAGCCTGTTGTTAATTTGGGGCCTTAGTCTGTCTCTGAGGATAGCTTCCTTAATTCTTAGATTACCCAAATTTCTTTGTCTGGACTTAATTGTGACTGTTATGCTTTTGTCGGTGTTCCAGCATTTGTCTATATGTTTTCTGAAAGAGGAGGCTCTCGTGTTCAGATGTTCTTTGATGCGAATGTGTAACTGTCTTATTGTGCTACTCACATAGAACTTGTTGCATTTGTTACATTGTATTCTATACACAACATTTACCCGTTGGCATAAGTCTGTGTCATGGATGAAGCAGTTAGCTAGTGTGCATTGATTGCTGTCCCTTGCTCGTTTCTTTGCTAGGTGTCTTCTCAGAAAGGGGCCGGAGTGGGTTAGTTGTATGTCTAGTCCTTCTCTTCTTTGGATTGGCTGTAGTTATCCTCTCGCTAAACTGGGGTATTTTAAGGAAGCATGTGTTGCTGGGTTTCCTGTGTGTTCAGCGTATTTGTCGTCTTGGGTACTTAAGCCAATTTACAATAGATATAGGGTACCCGTTGGTTTTCAATATCTCTAGGAAGCGTTTGGTGTGGGTCACCTTGTCTTCTGCCCTGCTGCACTTGCTCTGGATACATGCAAATTCATTTGTGGTGTATCCTATTTCGGCATCGAGTGGAAGGGCTGAACTGTGCTGAACAAACACATCTCTACTGGCTGCTTTCCTGTAGAAGTCGGTGTGGATCTCTCCTTCTTGCGTTATTTTCAGTTGGAAGTCGCGTACCGATAGAGATCCAGTTTTGTCGGGATGTTCTATATTGAACCGTATGTTCATGTCCATGTTGTTGAACGTCTTGAATATTCTGCCTGCTTCTTCATGGGAGGATGTGAGTATGAGGATGTCATCTACGTACCTGATGAAGAAGGCGCATGAGCGGCAGATGTTGAGTGTTAGACGTACCAGGTAGTTCATATAGGTGATGGCTAGTAGGCCCGAGAGACTGGATCCCATGGGGAGACCTGTTGTCTGTTTGTATATGTGATCATGGAAAGAGAAGTAGGTGTTGTCCACGATGATGGACAATAGTTGATGTATATCAGCTGCGGCGAGTCCGAAGCAGTGGATGTCGGACGCAAATATGCAGTCAGATAATAGGCTGACCGCCGAGTGTGCTGGTACCGTTGTATACATTGAGACAACATCAAGACTAAAGGCATATCTGTTTTGCCTGAGTTGGTCTGGGGAAAGTTGGCCAAGTCTTTTGATGACTTCGTCGGAGTTCTTTACGTGTCCAGGAAAGGTGGAGAGTATGAGATGTGAGAAAGTAGCCAGGATATTTTATATAGGAGTCGTTCCACGCTGAAGACGATGGGTTTAATCTGGATCGTGTTGCTATCCTTATGTGTTTTAATGAGGTGATAGAAAATGTGTAATCTACTGTTATTTGTGATGAAGTTGTTCTTGTATTTGCTATGTAGTTGTCTCCGCCTACAAATGTCAGTCCATAGAGTGTTAATTCGGTCTTCAATCCTGGTCGCAGTTGTATCTGCCACTTCAGAATATAGTCTGGCATTGCTTAAATCTTCTAGTATCAGTCTATCATAAATTTCACAAGAAGTCACACAGATTTCTTATCTTTAGTCTACTGGTAAGTAGATAAGTTTTTTAAATTATTTTTTATTTTTGTCAATGTTTTAAGTCGCGCCTTGGTTAAGATTGGTATTATTTTCGATTCCTTCCTTAAAATGTTGGAGATTGACAGTTTCAGTCTGGACAGTTTGTGGTTGAGTTCTCGGTTGGTTGGGGTTGAGTGGAGTGGGTGGTCTAGTTGGTACGTGGGAAGTTTGCCGAGTGTATTGTTGTTGTTCTTTATTACTAATAACCTTTTGAGTTGGTAGGCGGTTCCACAAAAGTTGGTTTCTTGGTCGAGTAAGAATTCCTCGTTCGGCTGTTGGCTTAAGATAAATTTAGGACCCAGACTGAGAAGTTCTAGTTCTTCATGGGAGAGTGACCCACTCAAGTCTGTGACTAGGGATTTAGTTGTTGATGGTGTGCTGGCGTCCTCGATGTTAGTGTTATCTTGTTAGGTGGCCGTGTCCTGTTCATCTGTGTCGGTATAATAGACCGAGTTGTGGCGGTATCTGGTACAAAGCGACAAGAATTTAAATTTGAAGCGTTTCTTCTCTTGGTCAACGCAGTAGTGGTAGCATCGGTCAACAGCTGCGGTTGTTCTTCGGTATGTAGGTTCAGTGGTTGATGTGATGCTGGATATTATTTCAGAGAGATCGTCGAAGGTTAAGGCTGCGAAAGCACGTGAGTAGATGTATGTTCCTGATGGTGTTGGGAATTATGTTGTTTTTTAGGCAGCGTTTAGGAAAGTTTATTTGGCATCCGATTCTAGCACGTTTCTCCGATAGCTTGATTAACTCCCTAGCGGTTGCGAACTCGGCCTGGCCCAGGCGTAGATATAGGAGAGTATTGTAGTTCGCTTGAAGCATTGAGTATTGTTTGTAAACTATAACGTGTCTTGAACGGCACAACAATGCCATAGTCTGATATAATGATAATATTTCGGAATACAAAAATTCCTTCTTCGGATATCGCTAGGATTTGGTCGAGTCATTGCTATAATCGGTTTTCCAACGGTCACTGAAATTTTTTTCCGGAAGCGTCTCTGCAGTGGTTTCACGAAGCTCCTTCCGGAATTCCTCATGAGAAGTGCGTGAGGGCGGCCATGTCTCAAGCTCGTGTGTTTTGGCACATCCGCAGCGCTACTTCTAAGTTATGTATTATATGTGAAGTTTCATTTTTTTACGTGTTTGTGTGTGTGTGTGTATGCGCGCATTATAGGCGTAGGCATGGTTATGTGGTAAGAAGTTTGGTTCTGGGTTAAGTCCTAAGACATGCACCTTTGGCAAGTGTCTTCTACTGTAGGCTCGGCCGACCAAAGCTTTGTGGATGGATCTGGTGGACAGAAACTGAAAGAAACCCGTCGGATTTCTGTGTGTGTGCGTGTGTGTGTAATGTGCATGGTGTGTGTGTGTGTGTGCGGGCGTGCGAGTATATGTTTGTATATATATATGTGTGTGTGCATGTATCTTTAGGTTTGTGTTTGTCCTCCATCACCGCTTAACAAACGGTGTTGGTGTGACTTAGCAGTTTGGTAAAAAATTGCGATAAAATAAGTACCGGGGAAGATCTTCGAGCACCTCCTTCGATTTCAGTCACCAGCTTCGTGTTGCAGGCACAGTTGTTGGTATCTTTCTCAACCGCACGGCACACACTAATCCATGGGATTGCAATCACGGGAATTAGGAGGCCAGAATTTGGGACTGGGGAACTCATAGAAATTCTCAGAAAGATACTTCTGACTTTCCGGAGTTATATGAAGGAACCGAATCCTGCAGCTACACATATTTCCGTCTACGAAATCATTCTGGTCGGCCGGAGGCTATACTAGAGGACAATTAAGGCGGCGAGCTGGCAGAATCGTTAACACGCCGGGCGAAATGCTTAGCGATATTTCGTCTGCCGCTACGTTCTGAGTTCAAATTCCGCCGAGGTCGACTTTGCCTTTCATCCTTTCGGGGTCGATAAATTAAGTACCAGTTACGCACTGGGGTCGATATAATCGACTTAATCCGTTTGTCTGTCCTTGTTTGTCCTCTCTGTGTTTAGCCCCTTGTGGGTAGTAAGAAATTGGTATCTCGTGCGTCTTCACGTTCTGAGTTCAAATTCCACCGAGGTCGACTTGCCTTTCACCCTTTCGGGGTCGATAAATTAAGTACCAGTTACGCACTGGGGTCGATATAATCGACTTAATCCGTTTGTCTGTCCTTGTTGTCCTCTCTGTGTTTAGCCCCTTGTGGTAGTAAGAAATAGTATCTCGTGCGTCTTCACGTTCTGAGTTCAAATTCCTCCGAGGTCGACTTTGCCTTTCACCTTTCGGGTCGATAAATTAAGTACCAGTTACGCACTGGGGTCGATATAATCGACTTAATCCGTTTGTCTGTTCTTGTTTGTCCTCTCTGTGTTTAGCCCCTTGTGGGTAGTAAGAAATAGGTATCTCGTGCGTCTTCACGTTCTGAGTTCAAATTCCGCCGAGGTCGACTTTGCCTTTCACTCTTTCGGGATCGATTAAATAAGTACCAATTATGCACTGGGATCGATGTTATCGACTTAATCCCTTCCCCGAAATTTGAGGCATTGTGCTTCAAGTAGAAAAGATTATAGTAGAAGACACTTGTTGAATGTGCACGTAGTGAGGCTGAACCCGGGACCATGTGGTTGGGAAGCAAGCTTCTTAGCACACACCCGTGCCTGCGCCTATAATGCACACTCACACATACGCACAGCTAGGTGGCTATCTCTCTAGATAGGTAGACACGAAGACAAATAGACACAAGCTGATAGGTAGAGAAACAAATAGTATGATGCCGAAGAAGTGCAGAGAACTTAAGATAAATGGAAAGAAAAAGTTTGATAGAGAGATAAGAGAGAGGAAGAGGAAGAGAAGGAGGGAGAAAGAGAGAGAGGCAGAAAAGAGAGAGGGGGAAAAGGGAGAAAGCAGAAATAGTGGGCGTGGTTGAAAACCTTAAATGTAATGAGGAATGAGTATCATTAATTATGATACCTTTTAACAATGAAGCTGATTGGGTGAGTGAGTGAGTGGAGGAGGTACAATGAGAGAAAGAGAGAGAGAGAGAGGGAAAGAGACAGACAGACAGGGAGGGAGAAACAGAGAGGGAGAAAGAGAATGATATGTAGGAAGAGATAGAAAGAAACAGAGAGAAAGCAAAAAAAG
>NC_042998.1:178042246-178047920 GCF_006345805.1 Octopus sinensis
CGAATTTGAGCGCAATCGGATGGAGGATGCCCGAGATCCTAGAAGAAAAAACACACACACACACACACAACACACACACACACACACACACACACACAGAACGGATATTATATAATATAATGTGTTTATTATGGAAGTTCTGACTTTAAGAGTCCCTCCTAGCGTGAGACATTTATAGTAATGCCCCTAATATGAATAAATATATTTAAAAGGAATAATTAATAAATTCTTCCCTTATGAGGTTTTCCACGTTAACTACTTGATAAATTCTTATAAAGATTTTATCCTATATATATATATATTATATATATATATATATATATTATATATATAGGGAGATGTACTCGCATAGCAAGTGATTTGATCTGAGATCGTGTGCTGAAACGAAAACAATTGCAGCGTGAAAGGTGTTTGTAAGCCATGTAAGAAACACACAAAAGCCGTTCGATTCACTGAAAGTAACTGTTACTTTTTTAGATGCAGCACGGATTTTTGTCAGTGAACAGGTCGCGGATTTTAGCGACGAAAATATTTTGACAAATTAAACTTAAATGTTGAAATGAATCGAACGGCTTTTGTGTGTTTCTTAAATGGCTTACAAACACCTTCCACGCTGCAATTGTATATATATATATATATGTATATATAAGACATATTTATGACTGTTCTAAAATCTACAAAGCCTTGGTTTTTTACCTCATTACGGAAAAATAATTTTTATATATATATATATATACATTATATATTTTGACACCGTGTTCCCTGTCTGGGGCCCTCACTTGCGGCCTGTTTCTCTCCTTCTCTCTTCCTCTTTCTTTCTCTTTCTCTTTCTATCTTTTTTTCCTTCTATTTGTGTACTCTTTACTCTTTACTCTTTTACTTGTTTCAGTCATTTGACTGCGGTCATGCTGGAGCACCGCCTTTAGTCGAGCAAATCGACCCCAGGACTTATTCTTTGTAAGCCTAGTACTTATTCTATCGGTCACTTTTACCGAACCGCTAAGTTACGGGGGACGTAAACACACCAGCATCGGTTGTCAAGCGATGTTGGTCGGACAAACACAGACACACAAACATACACACACATATACATACACACATATATATATATATATATATATGCATATATCCGACGGGCTTCTTTCAGTTTCCGTCTACCAAATCCACTCACAAGGCTTTGGTCGGTCCGAGGCTATAGTAGAAGACACTTGCCTAAGGTGCCACGCAGTGAGACTGAACTCGGAACCATGTGGTTGGTAAGCAAGCTACTTACCACACAGCCACTCCTGCACCTGTGTGTGTGTGTGTGTTTGTGTGTGTGCGTGCGTGTGTGTGTGTGTGTATGTGTGTGTGTGTGTGTATGTGTATGTGCGCGTGAATGTGTGTGTGTGTGTGTGTGTATCCCTTGTGTTTGTGCTTATCTACTGCCACTGTTGGAATAAGTACCAGTCTGAGGCGATTTGTTCGAATAAATTCCTCAAGGTGGCACCCCAGCATGGTCACCGTCCAAAGATTGAAACAAGTTCAAAGTTGAAAGGGGCCGGCAGTTAAGTATATGTACCCGGTATACTTTCAGGTATTGTGTGTGCGCACGCGTGTATGTGTGTGTGTGTGTGCGTGTGTGTGTGTGTTTCAAATGTCCTTTTAGTAAAAATATGAACAGGATAAGAATCGAACTCTTCTTCCCACCGTAATCACTAAATTCATCCAACATCTGTAGCTTCCACATCTTTTTTTACGCTAAGGGTTTTCAGCTGACCTGCTGCGCAAACCGTCCTTCGCAGCTGAACGAACTACGGCCAGATAATTGGACGTGATTACTGGACTAACGGGCCAGTTGTCTAACACATATACATATTCTTTTAATTCTTTTATACATTTCAGGTATGCGGCTGCGGTCACACACACACACACACACACACACACACACACACACACACAAACACACACACACACGCACACACACACACACATACACACACACATACACGCACAGGCATACACGCACACATAAACATACTACAAACATAGATGCATACGTGCATTCATACACAAATGTAAGTGTATGTATGTATGTATGTATGTATCTATCTATCTATATATATATATTATTATATATTATATATATATATATAATACACACCTACATAACCACACACACCACACGCATATGTATATATACATATACATATGCGTGCTCGTGCGCACACACACATGCACATACACATGCACACACACATACGCACAAACTGTAAAAGATCTTCAGAATAAAAAAAAAGCAAAGATATTCTCTGAAATATATGTAAACGAAAATTCCAAGTGAAAAAAATATAATTACTCTATATAACATTTTAAATGTTAAAAGGTCTTTTCAATCATCCTGTATACAAAAACATATCTATATCTTTCTATCTATGTTTTTATGTACACATGCATACGCACACAGACACTAATACACACATAGACAAGCACAAATGCGCATATGCACACATACAGACATATATGTGCGTATTAGTATGTGTGTGTATATGTATAATATATATAAATATACATATATATATGTATATATATGTATATATATATATATATATATATATATATGTACGCGTACATGTTCACATTCTACACACATGTATACACACGCTTATATTAAGCCATTTAAATACAATACGTAAACACTTAAATGTGTGTGTGTGGTACATATATATATATATATATATATATATAATTGTATATATATATATATATATATAGGGGTAGATGATGATAAAGAGATAGATATAATAAAATAAAGATATAGAGATATACATGCACTTTACCTAAAGATATGTATACATATATATTTGCATGAATGCATACACATACAGTTAACTACGCACACACACGCACACACACACACACACACACACACACACATATATATATATATATACCGTTTTTAGAAAAACATAAATCCAGAGAAGAAACATACTCTAAAAAGTAGAGCAGTCTATATTTTTTCCTAGTGAAGGCCGGTGAAAAAATATATGTGTGTGTGTATTTTTATTGTATTTTTGTATTTATATTCGTGTAACATCGTCTGTTTTTTCCGTCCTTGTTTTCGCATACATTCGATGTTCTTTTCAAAGAAATCTAATGCTCTTAGCTTAGTTTTTTCCTTGGGGCTGGCCAGATTGGAGCAATCTCAAGATTAATCAGCCGAAATTGCGAGGATGATCCGGTTCTTGACTGAAGATAAAAGGCTTCGAATGACCCGTCCTTGTTTTTTTGTATCGTCTATCTGGATATTTTGTTGTCCCTTTTTGTATCGCCTAGTTGTCCGGATGTTTTGCGTTTTTGTCCCATTTTGTATTTTATATATATGTATATATGTATATATATATATATATATATATATATATATATATATATATATATATATATATATATATATATATATTATATATCACCGTGATCACCGTGACCGACCAGATTATCAGATGTTGCTACACATCGCTGGTCACAATGCGCTTAGCGTTGTTATAGCCTTCAAATGACGCGACCCCGCTGGCTAAGCGAGCAGGCCAACAGAAGATAGAGTGAGAGAAAGTTGTGGCGAAAGAGTACAGCAGGGATCGCCACCACCCCCTGCCGGAGCCTCGTGGAGCTTTGGGTGTTTTCGCTCAATAAACACTCACAACGCCCGGTCTGGGCATCGAAACCGCGATCCTCCGACCGCGAGTCCGCTTCTCTAACCACTGGGCCATTGCGCCTCCACAAACACACACACACACGCACACACACACACACACACACACATTAATGTGCATGCTTAGCACATTGATACAGATATACCCATATGTACTTATACGCATGTGCATATCCATGTATACATTTGACCCAACAGATGCATACAAAAAAGCAAACAAGTACGCATAGTGAAACATATTCATAACTGGGTATACGGACATATATATATAGTACGTTATTATTGTTGTGCAAGATTTTT
Organism: Octopus sinensis; assembly: GCF_006345805.1. Taxonomy (NCBI): domain Eukaryota; kingdom Metazoa; phylum Mollusca; class Cephalopoda; order Octopoda; family Octopodidae; genus Octopus; species Octopus sinensis. The sequence continues at coordinate 178,046,235 of NC_042998.1, forward strand.
ATGTGAAGTCGTGTGTTGAAACAGATATTGTTATATTTCGGAATGGTCATTTTGTCAGTTTAGCCAATAAAAACACACGCACTATATATTTGGTGTTACTTTGCTTCAGGGTATTTATTTTTTACATTAATCTATTCTTATTTCGGCCAGAGTTCTTTCGTCACACTCCTGTGACCGCATCAGTGGTCCTTTGTTTTCTTCTTTCTTATTTGTGTCTCTTTTTACTAACCGTCAGTGTGACGAAAGAACTCTGGCCGAAATAAGATTAAGATTAATGTAAAAAATAAATAACACTGAAGCAAAGTAACACCAAATATATAGTGCGTGTGTTTTTATTGGCTAAACTGACAAAATGACCATTCCGAAATATATATATATATATATACATATGTGTGTGTGTGTGTGTTCGTACACGGATATATGCACATACACACATATATGAATATGCATACAAACACACATATATAAATATATATATGTATATATATGCGTGTATGTGTGTGTGTGTGTGGTTATTTTAATATTTAAAAAAAATATTTATAAAGAACCTTCAAAGCGTCTAATGATAGTGGAAAATTTGTGCGTATAGGTATATATATCTCTATACGTTTATACATATACATAAATATATATGTTTAGGTATACTATATCCGTCTATCTATTCTCTCTCTTTCTCCCCCCCCCCCCCTCTCTCTCTCTCTCTCCCTCTCTCACACACACATTTGCAAAACCCGCACTTACACACAGACAAATGAATAAATCTCCCACACATTTTAAACTTACATTTGTCCATTGGTAGAAACCGGTGGCATATCTATCGGCTTCTAAAACTTTGCACACTATGTGCATATGTGCATGTACGTATGTGTGTGTGCATATGTCTACGTGTGTGTATGTGTGTGTAATGGATTCTTAGGAATATAATATTTGCGTGTGTATTTGTGTTATTCTAAAGCCGAGGTGGATATATCGTTGTCGTAGACCCGTTCAGAAGGGGCCTGTATTTTGTAATAAAGAGAGTTTCTTTACTTATATATCTGTATAGACCAATTGGTCCCTGTATGTCTTTCACCTTACCTTTTCTTGATAACCCGCTCCTAACAACTACCAGATGATTCTTTGTTGCATTAACAAATACCAACCACTCTAACAAACTTATAATGTAATTAATATGCTTAAACGCATAGAATCCCGTTATGCAACATCGTCGTTGTCTCTGTCTAGAATTGTTATTCCTCTACGAGACAGCTACTTTGGTTTCTATAAAAATATATTTTATGCACCAATGACCCTTATTTTCACACTCAAACATTCCTTTGTTGTTTTATTTTCACTTGTTGAGTCTGGAAGCATCTTGTCCATAACCTTTCCCGACCCAACAAGGCCGATGAGCTCGATGCCAATAAGAACTTTTTTTTTACCTTGTTTATGCATGCAGAAAATACATAAGCAGCAGAAAGATTCTGGAGGGCCAATGCTCTAGGCGGGAAGGGATTTGGGATAATTGTTAGTGCGGTGTGGAGGAGGTTGGACGTACAGAGAGTGACGGAATATGTACAAAGACGAGAGGATTGGGGATGCCTGAATGGTGGGGACAGCAGGCTAGCCTGCTCTGAGGAACAGAAGCCATTATAGCAGTGATAGAAAAGACAGTGAGACAAGAGATGCGGGTAGATGCGGGTCCAG
>NC_042998.1:178048020-178050520 GCF_006345805.1 Octopus sinensis
ACTTCGCATTATTTTACCATTACCTACGATCTTTTATACAATATATTCTACACAATGCTTCATAGTAATTATTCCATTATATATATGTATATATATATGTATATATATGCATATATATGTATATATACATATATAAGTATATATATATATGTATATATATACAAATATGTATATATATGTGTGTACACACACACACACACACACACATATATGGAATTGAGTCGCAAATTGTATCTTTTCTAGCTATTGATGTAAAAGTTGCTTGTTTTTAAAGAATTAATGTGGTTCAGGAAGCTATAAATTAACGTACATATTGATTGGTATACGATACGCCTTTTATTACGTATTAGTTGTAGAAGTATATTATGTATATCTACTTTCTATATTTCGTTTTGGGATTTGGTTTGCAAGATTCTTTATATGAGTTCGTGTGTTGAAACATATTCTGTTGTGTCTGGGGAGAGTCATTCTCTTTTAGTGCCTTATTATTTAACACACTCACCGGTAGAAAACCCGAATTCATGTAACAACTATCGTCTGTCTTATTGACTCCACACCTCGTTATCCTACTTATTTTACCGCTTGTTAACATTGAAATATATGTGCGAACACACACACACGTATTTGTATACTGGCGCAAATTTTCGGTTGAGTTACCATTAGTTGCTGTCGTTTATTCCAGTGCCAACTTTCTTCGAGTTGATCAAAAACGTTCCGACAGTGACCAATGTGCCACTTACTTCTCCAGACATAAAATATTCTTGACTACAAGAGCCAATGCTTCTGCCTGTTTTGTAAGGCGGTAGGATGTGACTTTAGGGTAATTTTTCCACTATTGTAAGCAGGGTAAGCGCAAAAAGACCCAGCTAAATTGAGACGTTTTTGCAGCTTAAGTCATCATTCAATCCTACAAAGGAAGCCTGTAATCGAAAGCATTCCATCCATGGCTATCCTGTCTTTTTACATGTCAAGCAGTAGATTGTTCGACGTTTTTTTCCCCAAGTACCTTCAAATCACATCCACTGCATCTTATAAAAGTAAGAAGACATTGGATATCGTAGCTTCATGGCAAAATATGACTTACTTTCCTTTGATTATAATTCTAACCATTCAGTGCTGATCTAGGGTTAAATTGTAACAAAAACTGACATGAGAAACAACAGGTAAAGGAGAAAAAGATATATTCAGGTTTCCGAGTAGTCCTACATACGATAAACTATTGCGTGTCGGAATGTACAGTAAACTCCTATACTAGACAAATACATAGTGATGACATAGGACTGTTCAACCAAGGATGAACTTGAGATACGGAACAACTACAGCATGCAAGAAATGAAAGAAATATGCTTGTGCGCGTGCGTGTATGTGAATGTGAATGCGTGTGCTTGTTTATTTGTGTGTGCGTGTATGTGAGTGTGTGTGCGTGTGTGTGTGTTGTGTGTGTGTGTGTGTGTGTGTGTGTGTGTGTGTGTGTCTGTGTGTGTGAATGAGTGTGTAAGCAAAGGTATCTCAAATGAAGAAATAGAAATAATCCTCTTATTAGTTTAACTGGGTATCACACCGCAGATCTATGTCGTAGAGGAAAAGAAATAAACATTTCCAATAACATTACAATATGAGTTATTATTGATACGGTTGCGTTGGCCAGATAAGATGTGTCAAGCAAATACGTTACTCCAAAGAGACCATATCCGTATCTAAATGATGACCACACATCATACTGCGATTGCCAGCCACGAATCTATTGGAATGTGACATACTGCAAACGCTCCATTATCCTTCCTGGTAGGTTCGTGCGTAACAATTCGAATACATGTGATTTGGAGAGAAAAATATAGTATAGGTTAGCTTTTTCTAGAATTGTTTATGATGTTTATAGAAAGGGGATGAGTCTGTATGATGTTATTACACTTACGCTTACAATAATCACTGGATATATATATTATATATATATATATATACAACATAAGCTGGGCTACACAACAACATAAGCTGGGCTACACTACAACATAAGCTGGGCTACACATATAAGCAGCAAAGTTGACATGGCCCGCAGAATGTGTTCCTGGATTCTCAGAACCTTCCAGTCGAGAGATTCCCACGCTATTATCCTTCTCTTCTCCACTTTTTCCCGACCCCACCTTGAATACTGCTGTCCACTGTGGTCTCCCTACACAAAACAAAATATTATGAGAATTGAAGCTCCCCAAAGGTCAATCACAAAAACGATAGAGGCATGTCAGACCTTGACTACTGGGGTAGACTAGAGAAGCTGAAATTGTATTCACTCCAACGACGCCGTGAACGTGAACGCTACATTATCTGTATGATGTGGAAAATATTCCACCAGCACTGTCCGAATATGTGGTATCACCTTCAAAATGCATCCAGGCTTGGACCACGTGCCATCCGTCCACAACAAAAATCTAAATCGCATCACCACATAACGACAGTACGGCACAACTATTCACCTCAGATGGACCTGCTCTCTTCAACATTA
>NC_042998.1:178055520-178090520 GCF_006345805.1 Octopus sinensis
CTCAATTATCAAATCATTTTCATTGTTTTACAAATAACTTTTCAAGTATATGTTTTAATTTTTTGCATTGTAAGTTTATATTAGACTAGCAGTATCGCCCGGCGTTGCTCGGATTTGTAAGGGAATAACTATATAAGCATTTTTAGAGATGTAAGTTAATAAGCCATCTCAATATGGCTAACCACAAAGGGGGGGTTTTACTGTAGCTTTTTACGTTCTGAGATTTAATAATAAATTTTAAGAGAGTTACTTCCCTTATATATGCCAAAAATTGCATTAAAATGGGAAAAATTGATGGTAAATTTTTTTTTTAATCGTAGACTCATCGTAGACGTGCGCTAATACCCAGAACAGCTCGATATGAATCACGACTATAAGATACCCGGTTTTGGTTAAACTGCACCGCAAAATGTGGGAGTAGTTAGGAATCTAAATCGTAGGAGACAGACAGCACACAACCTCACTTTTATATATAAAGATTATCTTTTCTACTTTCTCTTTCTCTTCTACCTATCACGTTTTACCTATGCTCTCTATTTTCTCACGACCTTTTACTACCGCTTTGTTCCATAACGTTTATTTCTACTATATATTTTACACTTTAGTATACTGTTCTGAAATGTTGCGCTTCCATTTATCTCCCCTTTTCTCATTTTCTAACTACTTCGTCATTTATCCCCTTTTCTCCTCTCCTCTTTAGGATTCTTTCTGGCTCACTGCATAGTGTTCTTTATTCATTATTTGCCAACTCAAGCATGCGCAGTCATCCTGCACCTCTTACGTCAATTCTCTCTACATCTCACTTTTACTTACTCTCTCTCCTTCTCTCTCTCTCTCTCTCTCACTCTTACACACACTGTGAAGAAAGGAGGCAACCAATCAACATTTGTATCGGCTATTATATATATATATATATATATATATATATGTATGTATATATATATATATGTATATGTGTGTGTGTGTTTGCACGTGCGTGTGTGTAAAGAAAGTGAGAGAATTCGATGTGCATTCCTAATCCTCTTTCTTCATAACTTCCTGAAAATGCAAATTTTTTAATGAAATTTTGCTGAGAAAGGATTTCGATTATGTAGATTAGAATCATGGTCATCAAATTTTAAAACTTTCTTTGCACAGACTGAGAACATTCTCCCGCTCACCGCTCAACCCAATTTTGTTTCCTCGTAACTCTCTTTAAAATAAATAACGATTAATTAAATTTTGTAGAAACTCATTTCCGTAGGTACAGATTACAATTACTTTGCGTAATTTTTTGAAAAAAATGCAACAGTTACACATCAGTTAGTGGTAACAAATTCGATGTCATGGAATAAGAATGATCTAAAACTCACTCTGTAAATGCAAAAAGAAAAATTTCTAAATATCTTCTCAGCATAATTGTAATGTATTCGCGCCAAAAATTATGTCTGAAAATTTTCAATTAAAAAGTATGCATTTCGTTATGACGAAACAAAGTCGGAAGTGGGAGAGAAGTATGATCGAAGACTTTTCCAAAAGATTCTTTTAGTCTTTTCAACACAGTTGTAACTTAGAGCTTGGAAACGAACGTTTGCAAGATAAATGAATACAAAAATAATAAATAAAGAAATAAAATATTTAAGCAGTTATACAAATTTTAAAAAGGTATGAGGTAATAAAACCGGTAGTAGAGAACAATACTGTACAAACACACACTCACACACACACACACATACACACACACGTAATATTAAATTATTTTCATTCTTTTGACGAAAAAGTATATTTTTAAAAAACAACTGGCAATGTTTTGCTAATGATTGTCATAGAAAAACATTCAGTCAGAGAAAAACAGAAGTTATATCGATATGTGTGTTTGTGTGTGTGAGTGTGTGTGTGTGTGTGTGTGTGTGTGTGTGTGTGTGTGTGTGTGTGTGTGTGTGTGTGTGTGTGTGTGTGTGTGTGTGTGTGTGTGTGTTGCATGAATTTTCTGATTTTTTTTCTACTATAATCATGTCTTTTTGAATATAAAAATTATTTCTCGCAGAATTTGCGACAAAAGTTTGCAGTTTCATTTTGATCAAAATGCCTGCAACTCCAGCCATTACAAAAACTCTTACTACAACACTGTAATGATAATTTTTTCAAATTTCCTTCATCTATATTTAACGTCCCCGACTGCTATACGCATGCTTCCTTTCCATTTATCCTTTCAGCTTCCCCCTACTACGGTGACTTTGAGCAAGAAGCACATTTTGTACGTTATTTACATTTGACGGATATTTGTCCACGGGCATATGGCGTAGTGGTTAAGAGCGCGGGCTGCTAACCCCAAGATTCCGAATTCGATAATAATAATAATAATGATAATAATAATAATAATAATAATAATAATATAATAATAATAATAATAATAATAATAATAACATTAAAAAATACCTTAGGAATGAGAACCCAGGTTCGAAATTTCCCCAAGATACCTGATAAAGGCTGGAGGGTATATCAGCCGAAATGTTGTGTTAACAACAAACAAGATGAGGACAAATATCCGTCAAATCTAAATAATGTAAATAATGTACATAATTCCCCATCTCTTAAATATAGAAGCACATTTTGTCTTATCTTATATGTGAAATGTGTGTGTGTGTGTGTACTTGCAGGCGTGCGGGCGTGGTTTCCTATCGAGAAAATGTCTGCTTTTTACATTTTGAGGCTGATAATGCAATGCATTGTTGTAACATTCTTATAAATCATTTCAGATAAGAAACCAAAACACCGCAAAAGAAAGTAGAACATTTCAGTAATAGCTCTCTAAGTTCTAGACAACCTAATTGGTTACTAGTGTTCATGGATTTAAGTGTTACAAAGGGCAACACACAACGGATAGTTTAGTTTACACAGAATTTCTAAATCTGAAGTCAATAACTTTGTCCTTTTGTCTCCTGTATTTCCAGTTTTTTTCAACAATAAATCACAAGTATGAAATATGTTCGATATATTTGTTTATAAGAAATGGAACGAACATTATTAAATTCAACACAGTATCGAACTAGATGTTGAAAGTTTATATATTTTATTCAAACAATAGAAATTTGTCCCCTGCCTATTCCTCGACTGTTATGGAGAAAAAAAGTGGGTAATCAGTCGAATATAAAAAAAGCAACATTAAAACAGTGAAATTTGAAAAAAGAATTCAGTAAAGGTGAAAGAAATGGAGATTTGTAGCTGCTTCAATGCATTATTGTCGAAATTGCCATTAAAGTATAATTATCTGCCTTCCTTCCTGTGTCCGTATTGAAAAACTGAATCAGCACGAAGGAGCAAATAATGGAATAAATATACCATGAAAATGTCATACTGACATGATATGCCGTGGAGTAGTGAATGAGAAAAGAAATCAAAATTGAGATACTTAGGTGTTTGTAAAGGTTACACAAAGAGGGAATAATACTAAATTTCTTAGAAATCATGCTCCGATAATAATGCTCAGGGAAATAAAACTCGGTTTAAAACGTTTGAAGAAGAAAATAATCCATAGGTTCGATTACTTAAGAGTCAGAGAGTACAAATACACATGTTACGTAAAAATTAGAACAATCAATTCAACAGGATTGAATGTTGCATGACGAAATAACTTATGTGAAACTTAGAAAAGTTGACCATGGAAAAAGGGCTAAATATAAATTAAAGACTGATATATATATATATAATATATATATATAATATATATATATATATATATATATATATATATATTCATATATTCATGTAAGAGACCAAAGTGTACGTACGCTTTGTATTTGTGTACCATTTTTTCGGTTTCCCGTCCTTGTTTTCGTATACATTCACTGTTTTCTTTCCAAGGAATTTAGTGCTCTTAGCTTAGGTTTTCTTTGGGGCTGGCCAGATTGGAGCAACCTCGAGTATAACTGTAACTAGAGTATAATCTGGAATTAGACTGAGGAAAAAACGCCGAATGACTCGTCCTTACTTTTTCTCGTACCTTTTTTTGTATCATCTGTCTGGATGTTCTGCGTTCTTGTCCGATTTTTTGTAGTCTTTTATATATATATATATATATATATATATATATATATATATATAGATATATATATATATATATATATATATATCTATATATATATATTAGGGAGTATAACTCCAAACTTACAGGGATAAATTCAATTTAGTATTAAATCAAATTTGACAATATAAATATATAATATATATAAATTATAGAAAAACTACTATTATGTAATTCAAATAATGATAGACATAAACCATATCATATAGATAAAATAAAATATATTATAAAACATAACTACATCACAAAAAGTACAAAAAATGAATAAACAATATATAATAAGTAAAAAGACCACGTACGTTTCGTGGCTATAACTTCAATTCGAATTACAATTAAATTTAAATTTAATTGAAAAACAATTCAATTTAAAAGTATAGTCACTCCTCAGGTCAAGAATAATATCAATAATAGTTAAATAAATAATCAAATAGAATTAAACAATATTTCTTAAAGAAATAAAAACATGATTCTTCTTATAGAAGAAACTCCGTTAACTAAATTTGAAACTTAAAAAGTAGGACCAGGTGTCTATGATACATTTATCATGTTAAAAACCTAAGATAAAAAAATAGAGTAAATAGATAGAAAAATGTATTTTATCTGAGAATAACATTAACAAACTATAGTATATCTTTACTGGAAAAATATAAGAGTCTAATTACTTAAAGTAAAAATACTTAAAATAAATCATATACTTAAGTTAAGCTAAATTACTATAATTTCATCTTTATTTATTGATTAAATAAGTTATATATTAATTTATTAATAAAATAAACATCTAATTTGATCAGAAACTAACTATGTACTAAACTCTACACAAAACATGTATAGACTTATAATATATCTAATATCAACAACGTTGCAGCCACAACCCCGCAATAATATTTTGTATGTATTTCAACAATATATTCACAAATAATTTAAACTTATTATATAAGTAAATTAATTTATGTCTAAAACTAAAATTTCACTCTTCAATAAAATAAACAAAGTATATTATTAAATTCAATAGTATATAAAGAAAAAATTAAAAAAACTTTTACTACCTATGCTATAATATTTTATGTTATAAACTATTTCATAAAACAACTACAAATAATACTTTTAACTTTTAGTTCATATATAATTATATATAATTAAATATAATATATTATTTAATTATTCGAATGAAGAAAAATATATTGATTGAATTAATACACAATAAAAGCGACTAAAAATTTAAGGTAATTAAACTAAAATAATATAAATATATAAAAAGATAGAGCAAAGCGGTAACCAGAAAAGAGTCCATTCAAATCCATTCTACGATCGTTTCAAAAGACGTTGCTTCACTTCGTGAATGTAAAATCTATTAAGGAAATCCAATGGCAATGAGCTTTTCTCCCGAAGAAAATGTCATTGCCATTGGATTTCCGTAATGGATTTTACGCACATACATGTGTCTGTATATGTATGCAACTATGTACATGCATCCGTGTATTTTGATGTATATATGTATATTATAGATGGTCTAGTATATATGGGTATATACTGTTGTAAAATAATTATGTAATGCAGCGTGAAAATGTTAATTTTAGTGTATTAATTGACTTATATTTCGTATATAATTATTTACAATATTTATTTTGAATCTACTCTTCAATTTAAAGTTTTCTTCGATTTTACAATAGGATGAATTTATATTGAATTTATTTATTTTGTTCATTGCATGTTTAAGAGCTTTAATTGAAAGGACCAATGAAACAAATCCATTTTTAAAGGTGTATCCTTTAACTAGTTTTTGATTATATCGTTATTTCTGTTCCATTTTAACAAAACTGTCCGACGAAAGGGAACGTGAAACTCTGAGTAACAGCATATTACTCTACCTCTGGTATTTGAGTACTCTTTTTTCCACCTTGTTTCACATTTATGTGCTTACCCCGGCATATATATATATATATATATATATATATATATATATATATATATATATATATATATATATATATATATATATAAAATCCGTTCTGTCTGTCTGTGTGTGTCTTCTAAGATCTCAGGCATCTTCCATCCGATTGCGCTCAAATTTGATATGTAGATACCGACGGTATCAGGGCGTGCATAAATCTTGAAATAATTGCAAAAATCGATTCCAGGTGAGAATGCGATCGATAAAGCCGTGGGAACGGGCATTTGTAAAATCATTTTTCTTGGAATAGAAAAAAAGTCTATCTTTATTTCTTCTTTTGCTGGTGTCTCAAATTTAGATTAAATCACTGTTTCTCAAAGGGAAGGCCTATGGGACGGACGGACAAGTTGTTTTGGGAAAATTTGGTTTAAATGTTTGACAACTCACCACCGTTCATTGGACAGGGGGGCGTTTTGCTCGTATATATATATATATATATATATATATATATATATATATAATATATATATATATATATATATATATACATATACATATATACATACATGCAACATACATACATACATACATACACACACACACACACACACACACATATATATATATATATATATATATATATATATATATAAAGCGCAGACCTGGCTGTGTTGTTAAGAACCTCGTTTTGTAACCATGTTGTTTCAGTTCCTGTCCCACTGCGCATCATCCCTAGGTAAGTACTTGTTCTATAACCCCAAGCCGACAGAAGCCTTGTCAGTGAATTTAGTACTCGGAAAATGTGTGGAAGCTCGTTGTATAAACACTCACACAAGCACACATACACGTGTGTGTGTGTGTGGGGGTGTCTATCTGTTTGTCCGCCCCATCGCATGATAACTGATGTTAGTTTGTTTGCATGTCTGTACTTTAGTGGTTCGGCAAAAGCGCTCGATAGAATAAGTATCAGATTTACAAAAATTAGAATTTGGACAGACTTGTCCAATTAAACCCTCCAGAGAGCTGCTCTTATATGACTGCAGTCCAATGACTGAAACAAGTTAAAGATACAAGAAAAATAAAAATGAATAGGAGAAAAGATAATAAAACCCAGGTCAGAAAGGCACAACGTTGCAGTAGCACGATATTCATTTTATGTATTGCATTGACGATAAAACAAACTACTTATGGAAATTAAATAGAACATTCTAGTAGAGAGAAAAATTCACTTGATTAAAAAAAAGACTACAGAATTATTCAATACAAAAACAAAACAAAATAAGAAACGTTAATATGTTAACTGTCACTTTTGTTCATTAACGATTTCACATTTTTTTAATTTCTTTACTTAGATATTCTTCATGGTTGACATGCTAGTTGTTGACACAAGCATCCTTATACGAGTACTAGAGAATCTCATACAAGCATTCTTGAAAGTGTCAGAATGTTAGCTCTCTCAAATGTTAGCTCTCTGCCTTATAGGCAATCCTTTATTCGCCAGCTACTTACATATCAGTAGACTGCTTACACTTTCTTTATCCCCATCGGTTCCTACAACATGATCTCCTTAGAACTTACTATATATCATTACACTTCCTGTGTCCTTTATACGTCTATCTCTCTTCAATCAACCATACTTTCCTTAACTTTTCTCCTCTAAATCCATTATTTTCTTGGTGGGGCATGTAAAATTCAAGAATCCAATCTGAAATTTATTGGAATAAACGTCATCAAGCGGTCCTTAAGTATCGGTTTTGTAGCTACGAATAAGGCTATCAGTACCGGGTTGATCAAATAAAAAAGACTTATATATGACTCCTTCAAATTTTAACACAAAGCCAAAAGTTTTAGGGAGACGAGTTAGTCGATTTAATCGACCTCAGTACTTGACTGGTACTTTATTTTATCGACTCTGAATGAATGAAAGCAAAGTTAACCTCGATGGGTTTGGAACTGAGAACGTAAACAACCATTAGAAACGTCACTAAGCATTTTGTCTGAGGTGCTAACGATTCTGCCAATTCCTCGCCTTGACACGAATAAATAAATGATACAATAACAGGTGCATAACATTTGACTGCAGAGTCTCGGAAACAAATCATTTACAAATCTTAATCGGTATTTTCAGAGAAATAAAATCGCTCTAAACCAATAGAAATGTCAGCAAATGATTGCCTTCTGCATACATAAATGATTAATGAATAGCTTCATTTACATATCTAAGCAACATTGTCTCTGATGACAACAGAATTGTAAAGACAGGTAATTTAATGCAATAATTACTGCCTCCGTTGTCTTCAGTTAATTGCAGAGCAGTGTGTGACAGCGTTCTGGAATAGAAAAAAAAGGAAGCACATAAATTACGCTATATATAGAACTATGACTTTGATCTGCGTAGTCTGTACAAGTATATCGATGCATATTTGATTGTATAATTTATATTCGCTTCAAATTTTGGCACCGGGCATTGACCCCAGTGCTCAACAGGCACTTAATTTATCGACCCCGAAAGTATGAAAGGCAAAGTCGACCCCGGGGTAATTTGAACCTAGAAGACGGACAGCATGCCATAAATATTTTGTCTGGCCTATATGTCTATTAATATGTCAATTAAAGCACATACACCGTTTGAGCTACATGATGCCATCCACAGTAACGATATAATTTTCACTGGGTCTACGTCAGGAAATCCGCAATGTTTGTTGAGTTTATAATTGATAAAGGAAGCGAAAGATGGATTTAGTACGAATCTTTATTCAGCACAACGATCGTTTCGACCCATCCTGCATCTGTCTCATAGAGGTAGGATATTGTGCATCTAGTTGTGTTGCATCAATCAGTGCAGGCTGTGTCACTTCAGGTACTTGGTGTAGAAAATGATATTCCAATCGATAAACTGAGTTCTCCTTGGCATGTTGTTCTGGCTAGCTGTACACTGACAGAGGGTAGGATAAGCTTGGGGTTGTAACCGGCGAATGCGTTATAACCCCAAACTTATCCTACTCTCTGTCAGTGTACCTTTGTACAACTAACAAGAACAACATGCCAAGGAGAACTCATAAACAAAATAAAATAAAATTCCATAAGTCTTTTAACACTTTCCAACAGAAACTGAAAAAAGATATAAATTACATAAAAAGTTCCAAAAAAATGGCACTGTTTTACGATAAAACCAAGAACTTGTACCTAGTAGAAAACAGCACATATTCACGACTTCTACACAACAGCATCATCAATAATTACACCAAGGCCACAAACCTATAACGAAATTAATAAAGAAGCTAGCATTATCGCCGCCAGACTTAAATTAGATAAAAAAATAGAGGTCCTTCCCCCAAAAGAAGCCTTTATAACTATCAAAAACCATAAAAAGAACTTCCTATCTAATCCTAAATGTAGGCTTACTAACAAAGCTAAATCAGAACTTGGCATTAGTAGTAAAGAAATTTAAGGAAAAATCAATGCGAAAATCAGGACTGCCACTAGGTTAGTACAATGCTCCAATAGTATAGAAGTCGTTGACTGGTTTAAAGCCATTAAGAATAAGAATAAAGCTAGATTCACGCAATTCGATATTATCGATTTTTATGCCTCTATCTCTAAGGAACTGCTAGATAAAGCCCCCACCTTCGCAAGCGAATTCATAGAAATCAGTACACAGGATAAGGACATAATCTTAACGCAGAGTGGGTCAAGACTACCGATACAGAGGGTACTTTCGATGTGAGCATGGGGTCATATGATGGAGCAAGCAAGCATATGCGATCTTATTGGGCTATTCCTACTCGACACGTTGGGCAAAACCTTTCCTGGCGTATACTTCGCCATTTACAAAGATGATGCCCTCGCCTTAACTGCAAATACCAATGGAACAGTACAGGATCGGTTTAGGAAGGACATTATACATTTGGTGGAAACCTTCGGACTTAGCATAACTACAGACACCAACCTGACGGTTGTCAATTTCCTAGATGTGTCCTTAGATCTAAATATAAACATTTATAAGCCTTATAGGAAGCCCAACCATAGACTTAGTTATATTAATGTGTGTTCCTGCCATCCCCACATAGTGTTTAAAAATTTAGTTAAAAACATTAGCAAAAGAATCTCTAGCCTCTCCTCCGATAGGGACACTTTTAATAGCGTTGCCCTAGTATATAATAAAGCTCTAAAAGATAGTGGATTTAGCGAGGAAATAACCTATACACCTGCCACCAGTCCAATAATAAAGAAGAGGTTCACACCCCCTTCTCACCCGAAGTGACCTTCAATATAGGCAAGTATTTCTTAGCACTAATGGATATACATTTTCCAGTCAACCATTCTTACAGAAAGCTGTTCAATAGACATAACTTAAAAATCCGTTTCAGCTCAACTACTAATTTTATAAATATAATTGCGCACAACACACAAAAACCACAATACGAAACCAGCTGTTCATGCAGAGATAAAAATTTGTGCCCGCTAAATGGAGCTTGCATGTCCGAGACCATCATTTATGAAACCACCGTGGACTCTAATCCACTAAGGACAAGGTTTCGACAAAGAAATACCTCGGCGTTACGGAGGGTAATTTCAAGGCCAGGTTCAATAACCACACCTTGAGCTTCAGGCACTGGGATAAAAGGTAAACGACCAAATTATCCAGTCATATATGGTCCTTAAAAGATAAAGGTGTCAGTTACAATATCCATTGGAAGATCTTAGCCAAGTGTAAGCCCTACACCAACGGCAGTGGAAAGTACGGTGTTTGTGATATTGAAAGAAGGCTCATCTGGAAAAGCAGCTTAGACCTCGCTACATGTCTGAATTCAATAACTGAACTTTTCGGATCATGACCATGTGTAGCTAAATATTTGTTACGTTTTTGGTCCCTCCAAGATTACAGATAGGACTTGCTTTCTATATTGTGTCCACGTACAAGCTTTTTATCTCTTTATACCTTTTATTTATATTTCTTATATATTTTTATATATTTTTTATACATATATTTTTACATATTTGTAGAGAATTTGTTTTATAGGTTTATTGCTCATATATGTCTAACACATAATTTTTCTGTATTCTACCTTCCACCCAGCATTTTCCCTGTGCGAATATAGACGTGTATATGGAATTTTGTGTGCGCGCGTGTGGATGCGTGCGTGTGTGCGGGTATGTGCGTATATAGATGTGTGTGTGTGTGTGCGTGCATGCGAGTATGTGCGTATATAGACGTGTTTTACTCAATGTTTTTTATACATTTTTTACACATTTTCCTTTATTTTGCCTTTAGCCTTGTTTTTTCTTGTGTATGTGTGTATGAACTTTTTTGTGTGCGCGCGCGTATATGTGTGTGTGCGTACATAGACATGTGTGCATATGCGCGTATATAGACGTGTGTGTGCGTGCATACGTGTATGTGCGTATATGGACGTGTGTACGAACCTTTTTGGTGCGTGTGTGTGAGGGATTGTAGATGTATATTTTTTTGGCGAATGGTGTGGGTGAGAATGTGTGTTTCAAGCGAGGGTAGATGAGTGTATACTTATAGGCGCATGTACGTGGGTGTGCGGGCGCGCATGTGTAGGTATGGACATGCGCGCTCATGCGAATACTATGAACATAATTTTCTTTGAAATTTCTAACAATTATCCCAACTTTCGTTAGAGAGTTGTTAACAATTGCATATAGGTTTTAAATTTCCTTCTCCAACTTAGATGCGAATTTCAATTGATCTAATTTTTTTTAAATGTTATTCAGAACATTTGCTTTTCAGTATTTGAGAATGTGTTTTAAAAATGTCTTCGAATATCGAATGATAATTCGTATTTATAACACATGTGCTCACGCATGCACAAGACACATACCCGCTTACAAATACATGCATTCTCACATCCATCTACATACGCACACTCAACTGCTTTCGGTGAAATGGAAATACTGAATATTGAATGAAAATATTGGAATTAATTCAGGTGATCCTTGGCTTCATGACTTTATCACACGTTTCGCGCTATCACCGATAATGACATTTAATTCTAAGTACTTTGCTTCGTAGATATATGCCGAAGTAGATAAATTTCATCCTGCAGAAGGTCACAGAATTAATTCTCAGGTGACGAGAAACGTAGAACTGTCATGTCACATTTACAACTTCGCAGTTAAGTTTCCCTTTAATTCAATATTTCGCAAGACGTGATTTACGAGGATAAATTCAAACACAATGATGCCTTAATTATGAAATAACAGAGCCGGTTATGTTTGAACGCTTGTATTTCGGCAACATAAATCACTGTACATTTAATTAGATATGTTAGAATTTTATTAAAAGACACAGACGTTAAAAATTTTATACCAAGTTGTAGTTTGTTACCACTATGTTCATATTGCTGAGCACATTGCATTCAGTATTAACATGTTGTCTGAGAAACATACAAGTTCTTTTCATATTTGTGAATACATAGATGTATAGATTGAAATGTGATTATAATATAAATAATAATAAATAAATGCGCCATTTTAAAACCCAGCCAGGCTCATGGGCCCGGTTTCCCGGCTTCAATGGCGTTTGTGTTCCCCAGCTGGACGGGACACCAGTCCATCGCAGCGTTGCTCATTTTTGCTAGCTGAGTGGACTGGAGCAACGTGAAATGAAGTGTTTTGCTCAAGAACACAACGCGTCGCCCGGTCCAGGAATCGAAACCACAATCTTACGATCATGATGCTGACACCCTAACCACTAAGCCACGCGCCTCCACTAATATAATAGCCTTGGCTAAAAACGTAGTTAACGTAGTACTCAAAGCGGCTTACTCTAAATTAAATTTTGTATAGTAATTCTAAGATGTTCTCCAACTTCTGTAACAACTTTCTAAAGATCTAAAGTATAAAATGATAATTTTCTACAAAAGAACGAAGTTTGAGTTCGGCGGGATCGTGAAAATAAGAAACTGTAGTTCTATCATCTTTTCCCAAGTGCATACAAAAAATATACCAACGCACTTGGGTAATATTTGAAAGCCACTCCATCTTACAGCTTTTCTAAAACTCTAAGATTTGATGCAGTTTTGATATGTGCATTTTTGTTGAATATTTACAAAGGTAGCTGCTAGTCATATTGTTAGGAATTTCTGATCTGAAACGGCTTATTGCTTAGCACCTTGATCAACTCTTGTGAAGGAAACCAATAGTTAAAGGTATTCCGGCTATAACCTCTCCGTCTTCTTTCAAGCAAAGCATATTAAAAATAGCAGTTATGTAATGTTATTCATTTCGTAAACGGTAGATACAGTTCGTGTGAAACTTGGTTGCTATATATGTCAGTCTGGAGGACTACTTGCATTGGTAACCAAATCGTATTTTTTAAGCACTTAGCTATCAATAACTAACAGCTCACAGATGTATTTAGGGCTAACATTATATAAATGACAAATAGTTTCATTAACTTGAAGACTTGCAGGAATTAGTTCAAATTAAATCAGATTTTACCCGATTTCATCAGATTAATTGCTAAAATTTCCAGTGATATACCCTTATGCTACTGAATTGACTAAAAACTTCAGGTTTTACTGGAAATTCCTGACTGGTATATTGGTTCCCAAACTACTGTTAACTAAAACTCACCATTTATAGTGTTTTATTATTTTAAGATCTTATCCAGTTGTACTGACCATTGATTAGATTCGACCTGATAAAAAATTAAAGTATTGCTTTCTTTCTCGCTATTTTCTTTGCTAACGCAATTACTTCTGCTCTTCTGGAATATCAATTTGCGTATCATCTTCACACAAATCCACCGATAGAATCGGCAAGAAAACATTAACAAAAGAAAAACTTAACTAAATATTTCCTGGTGAGTAATGTTTTGGCGTACACAGCGGTAAAATTATAGCAAAACTGGAACTCGAGAAAAAAAAAAAGATTATAAAGTGATTAAAACATCAAATTATGAGTTTTACGGATGATTTGTTGGAAAAAGAAACTAAATAGATTGCATTGCAACTTTCTAGTTTAGATCGAGGCCAAAGAATTTGGCAAGAAATAGAAATTCTCATTAGAACTATGCCGGCTTTTACTTAACTTGTATTTTCATGCATGACAAATTCACAAGAAAAAATAAAGTAAACAGTGAGTGTATAGATATATTTAGAAGCTTTGGCAATGGAAAGTCAGCAGAAAAAGTAGTGTAAAAAATGATGTCTTATGAGATAAAATGTTTTATTCAATGATATTTATTGTCACGTTTTTTTACGAGTACAACGAGAATTTGCGTGGAAAATGTCTAGATTCTATGGCTAATTCCACCTATGCTTGTAAAATATCACTGTAAATATAATAAGTACATGTAATAGCGCAGTGCAACAAAGAAAAGAGGGAACATATTTTGAATGTGTTACACTCAGATTGTGTACTGGCTAGCGTTGCCAGCTCCTACAGCGTCTACAGGTTCGTATGATGGTTGAACATTTTCCAAGGAAATGTTTTAAAATTAGACTGATTTTAGGAATGATGGTCTAAAGCTTGATTGATACAGCAGGCATCAACACCGGAGACAATATCAATATCCTTAGTATTGGTTCCTGCTTCATGAACCCGACTGACTTCGCATAGATTCATAGATCCATGGTCCAGGTTTGCTAAGAGTTTGTCTCATAGTGTTAGAGAAGTTTCATAACAGACAAGCTGAGCTTCCTGTATCACTACACTACCCTATAAATGTGGGTAACATGTTTGCTGTAATTTTGATACTACATCCGAGATCATAACGGTGACATAATTAACGATGATCTCACTCCCGCTAAACGATGATGTTTATTAAATACAATTTATAAGTTAATGTGTTTAGGCTTACCTTAAACTTGTGCATTTGAAGCAATTTTTGACGAAATTCCAAACAGGTCTTAAATCCTTGAACTTTACCTATTGTTGTTTGTGTATCAGTTGCTGAACGGTGACATCTAGGTCATTACTGTACGCTATCGTCTGGTTTTTGGGAATTAAACTGGAAGACTCTGAAGTTCACTAAAGTTATTTCTCGCGTAGTTGGCTAACAGTATAGATCTTGTTTCCTTCGTGATGAAGTTCTTGCTGCTAAAGATTTGCTTACACTCAGAAAAGCTGCATGGAATTACTTTTGAAAATCCGATGAAAAACTTCAAGTCCGGTGGAATATGTTACCCTTTGTTGTCTAGAAAGTTGTTTTTATTTCCATTTTAGCTCTCTTATTAGCGATCACTCACTCTATTTGTTAGTTGAAGACCTTCAACATCCACACTATCTCACTAGAGTAACAGCGAAAAAAGAAGAAAAAAAAAGAAACGTATCCTACTAATTGTATTATTTCGTTTTCGCTTCAAGTAGTCACTAGTTAATGACATTAAGCTACTTTTTTTAAAGACTTGAATGGCTTCTAAATTGTAGACTGCATTAGGAAAGTTCGTTATGATTTTCGAGTTGCTTTTAAACACGGTTCATCTCATGATAATTTAATTCCCTAACGCACGCAAAACTAGGAAATTAAAAGTTAAAATTTTATTCAGCACCTACCTTATCACCTCTTGTCCCAACAAATTGATTCTGGTAATCAATCATGCATGCAAAAGTTCCAATGTGATAGAATAATTTTCATGATCTGTCTTTAAATTCCCTGTTCGGAGACTCAACCGTGTTTCAAAATTAGATTTGACAGCCATTAATTAGGTATTTTTTATTGTTTACAATTGAAGCGTTGCGCAGGAAGAGAATGAATAAAGTAACAGAACTGAACCGAAAAAATTAACCCTCAATGCATCTATGTTACCAATACACACTCCAATCACACTGGGAGAATGATTATCGTAAATAGCTTTGCAGTTATTTTCATTATTCCTCTGCTGCTCGTCACTTTTATAACTGACATAACATTAAGATCGACAGTAACACAATGTAACACAATGACATTTTGTCTTTTGAAAATTGATCCGAAATTACTTTTTTTATGTATTCAGCTACCTTCCGTTTTAATTGGATAAATCCGAGACCCATGTCATAAAAAGCAAAAATCAATATAACGAACTATAACTATTATTTGTTCTCGATGCACATATTCTTGGCTTGAATCTAACAACAGGCCAACAAGTTTTTGCCTCATAATTTGCTAAATAGCCATTTTAGGGAACATTAGATGCCATCAACTGAATACAATGGTTTTGTATTCTCTGAGAAAGATATGATATTCTTCCAGGATTCTTTTCCACGTTACTGCGGTGTGCTTTCATGAGAAAATCAAACTTCGCAAACAATTTCAATAACCCCAACATTTTTTAAATTACTCTCCAGTTTCGTACAATAGGATATTTTCTCACTGTATAATGCATGATGTTATCTTTTCTGGAATGCTTAATTCTTTGGAAAATATCTCACTTTTGTTTCTTATACAATTTAAGCTTAAAGCTCACGGTCATTGAGTCTTCTATTTCAAAAAGTTTCCTATGGTTTCAAAACCAATGTAAACACATCTGTTTGCAGGACACTTCAGATGTATTCTACAAACTTCCAGATAACCTTAATCGGGATGGTGAACGCACTCGGGTAGTTATTTTCTGCCTCTTTGAAAAATATTTATGGCTCTTAAAGGAAACTCATTTTCCCATCAATTCCACTTGCCAGTTAGTTTACACTTCTTTCTAATGCAGTAAATGTTGATGAAAAAGTAGTTTGTTCAAGAAATTACACTATGAAAACACTTGATTCTTTTTTTTTTACCTTCTTTTTGAATATTTTGTTTCTTTCTACTGTCCTCAGCTTCATTTTCTGCTTAAACGTATTGATGAAATACACACAATGCCCACTATATATATATATATATATATATATATATGCATGCATTTGTATGTGTGTGTGTTGGAAAGAGAACGTTACTGAAATACTAAGATCTTTAATACCCGTATTAGATACCGATATTGATACTGTCTGTTCAATAAAAATAAATTACAATATTATGTTACTGATTTTATGACTACGAATACTTTAAAACCCACCCTTTACTTGAGGTGATTAAGAGTGGTAAGAAAATATGCCAAGTAATATCAGTAATTTATAATATTCTTGAATTTTTAGCAATTGACAAATATTATTAAGGAAGAAATAAAAATTAAAGGAAGATCTTTAAATTCGTATTACATGGAAGAAACTAATTTAATTGAAATTAAATGAATATTTTAACTCAAATATTGGCTTCAAATGTTGGCACAAAGCCAGAAAATCCGGGGTAGGGGTTTTCGACGCCGAAAAATGAAAGGTAAACTCAACCTCGGCGGAATTTGAACACAGAGCGTAAAGACGGACAAAAAGCCGTTAAGTATTTTGTCCGGCGTGCTAACGATTCTGCCAGCTCTCAGCCTTAATTTTTTTAAACTCTGATACTGATTACAAATTACAGCACATTGCCAGCCATTTCGGAGGAGGGGTAAGTTGATTACATCGACCTCAGTACTCAGCTAGTACCTATTTTGTAGACTCCGAAAGGATGAAAGGCAAATTCGATTAACTGGTTTCAAATTTTGGCACATTGCCAGCAATTTCGGAGATGAGGTACGTCGATTATATGGAACCTAGTGCGCAACGAGTACTTATTTTATCGACTCCGAAAGGATGAAAGGCAAAGTCGGCCTCGGCAGAATTTCAACTCAGAAAGTAAGGACAGACGAAATACCTATTTCTTTACTACCCACAAGGGTCTCAACACAGAGAGGACAAACAAGGACAGACAAACGGATTAAGTCGATTATATCGACCCCAGTGCGTAACTGGTACTTATTTAATCGACCCCGAAAGGGTGAAAGGGAAAGGCAAAGTCGACCTCGGCGGAATTTGAACTCAGAACGTAGCGGCAGACGAAATACTACTAAGCATTTCGCCCGGCGTGCTAACGTTTCTGCCAGCTCGCCGCCATATTTAAACTGAAATGTTAAGAACAAAAAACTATCAAGAGTTCTGATTCATTTGAAAAACAGAAAGATAATTCAGAGAAATTTTTGACGAACTTTATCTAATCGGCAGAATCTGTTTCTAATACTAGCTGCTGCAAAATTTTCTTGTAAAGATGATTGAAAAATATCTGAATGGCAAATAACTAAAATATGAACATAATTTTGTATCTTCATTAAGTGATACTCGCGGGTAAAGAGATATATTGTAAACATACAACCTTTTTCAACAGGAGATGAAGGATTGTAAAACCGTTTGTAGTTAATTGCTAAAACGCTTTCAAGAGATCGTAACTCCCTGGAAACTGCTTTATTCTGTACATAAAGATGATGAACATTTTCTTACTTTTATAACGTTCTATGAAGGAAAATTATGAAAACATTCCATTAAATTCCTTCAGTCTGTAGATAACTTAAAATTTACTGCAATATCTCTCTTCATCATATACCAATTAACTAATTTGAAGGTCAAGCCCAGCTGAAGATTCTTAAAAAAGGATGAAATAGTACTATATATGATTATCACTAACTAGAAACTGCAAGAACTTTGACAGAAATAAAAAATTAAATTACATAAATATTTACGCGCGTGAACACTTTGTATTCTTTTCATATTCATTGATTTTAAATTCAAATTTCTGGTCTCGCCTCATGTTGTGAGGAAATAGTTTCCATTGTTAATTGACATCTAGAGGATATCACGCCAGTAAGAAAATAAATTACAAGCATAAATATTGAACGAATATCCGTATTGTTCATCTCACAAATTTCAAATGCGTAGAACTTTCAATGTTCATGATGACAAAGGCAATTTCTATCTGCGGTGTTATTTCTTATCAATACATCTACTGTTGAAACATGAGAGGGGAAATAATTTTTCTTTCTGTTGACATATAAACGTGTGGGAAGGAGAGAATGAGAAAAAAAAAATGAAAAAGCGGATGTCATCCATCTCGGAATGTACGCGAGCGCGTGTGCGTACTTGTGTGTGTTCATACTGCTATTGTAATGATCGCACGCTCAGGTTCAATACACGCACATATACACTCTCGGAGTACGTTTTCATATATCAATGTGGAATATCTCCGCGGTGGTACATCAAAACTGACACTGCAATATTAACGTCGCGAACAGATAATGCGATATACATACATAGACACAAAACCCACACACACTCATACATGGATGCTTTCATACATACATATATACATGCATACATATATATACACATAGAAGCAAATATACTCCTCTCAGAATATATTTATCTAAATACGCTTTTCTTTTACGTGAAAAAATATATCTGCTTTTGGAATTTTTATATATTCCAACATATTCTTACTGATTAATCTACTGATTAGTTCATGAATAATACATCTCAGCTGCTAGCCTCTTATGTAGTGATATTACAAGGGTTTTCTGCACCTAGGGATATAGGCATTTTTTTTAGTCTCCACCTTAATTAACAGGCAAGGTAAGTCAAAGGAAAAATTGCACTATTTTACACCGTCCGGAGACATCTACCCGCTTGGCCTCTTTCACTTTTGTCATAATTCCGCACTTAGGAGAACTAGGAATGGGCATTGTAGGTTATCACGAGAAGATGGATGAATAAGAATTTTATGCTAACGTTTTGGAAGAAACGTGATAAAAGAAAATATGATCCAATAAATGAACGTCTAAGTAGTCACCTAACCTGCTAGAATTAACGGCGAAACCTCCTTCGCATCATATTCTACCGTTTACCTCCCTCACGCCATAACCTACTGACTAGCTCATTCATATGAGACCCTATTGTCAAGCATCTTCGAATAACAAAAGCCTGGTTACATTATGCCAAGAGAAAAGACAAAATGAACACAGATAGACTGTTTATGATCAGAGGCAGCTTTGACTAGCTCATTCATATGAGACCCTATTGTCAAGCATCTTCGAATAACAAAAGCCTGGTTGCATTATGTCACGAGAAAAGACAAAATGAACACAGATAGACTGTTTATGATCAGAGGCAGCTTTGAGTTGGAATTAAACAACGTGAAAAACGAAGAAGGAGGTGTATGAGAAGGGGAAGGAGGTGGACGAAAAATAATTGCTCAGAAAAAGAAAAAAAACAAACTATAAAGACACGCTGGAATAAATGATCCATCTTTATCGAAAATGCTTTTGGGAAGATGGCAAAATTTCTGTTTTATTCATTACACTAGAAAACATCAACATTCAAAATATATAATGAAAAATACAAAGTTATGTGATATACTAAAGCAAAAAATCAACTGACGAATGTGAAAATTTACAAATTAAGATAGGAGGGTAAAAAAGAACTGACAAATGTTTATAAAATAGAAGAAAGTTTTAATAATTGTGGTAATGAATATAAGGAAGCCTATGGAAGTATTAATTAAATTAAAGAAGCCTTTAATAACGAAAAGAGTAAATGTATTGGAACTCTCTCTCTCTCTCTCTTTCTCTTTTACTCTCTTTTACTTGTTCCAGTCATTTGGCTGCGGCCATGCTGGAGAACTGCCTTTAGTCGAGGAAATCGACTCCAGGACTTATTCTTTGTAAGCCTAGTACTTACTCGATCGGTCTCTTTTGCCGAACCGCTAAGTTACGGGGACGTAAACACACCAGCATCGGTTGTCAAGCAATGCTAGGGGGACAAACACAGACACACAAACACACACACACACATATATATATATACATATATACGACAGGCTTCTTTCAGTTTCCGTCTACCAAATCCACTCACAAGGCATTGGTCGGCCCGGGGCTATAGCAGAAGACACTTGCCCAAGATGCCACGCAGTGGGACTGAACCCGGAACCATGTGGTTGGTTAGCAAGCTACTTACCACACAGCCACTCCTGCGCCTATGTATATATATATATATATATATATATATATATATATGTACATATATACGACGGGCTTCTTTCAGTTTCTGCTTACCAAATCCACTCACAAGGCTTTGGTCGGCCCGAGGCTATAGTAGAAGACACTTGCCCAAGATGACACGCAGTGGGACTGAACCCGGAACCATGTGGTTGTAAGCAAGCTACTTACCACACAGCCACTCCTGCACCTGAACTATTAAAAATAATATAGCTGATGTAACGAATGATATATTTGATAATAATGAGATGTTTGTTACGTTAAACAAAAATGACAAAAGTCGATTGAAAAGATTTCACAAATTTCAGTTACAGCTTTTCGATAAGAACTGAAAACACCTTCAAAAGTGGAAACAGATTGTTTCATGTGTTACTTAGCATGTAAAACACTAAAAGATAAGTATATTGTAAAGGGTTTACCTTGAAATGCATGAACATTATAAGTGAAGTGAAACGGTTTCAGATGAGAATCAAGTTGGACTGGCAGATTTGTCTCACCGTGAGTCTACTGTTGTACCTGCGCGTACAAAACGGTTCCGGTGACAATCTTGGGTTTGTCAAAAGTAATTCTGACCTTATGTTAAGCAAGATAGGAATTAGGAATTACAGTCGGTTCGTTAAAATCAGCTTCCTGAAAACCTTAAACATTTCCCCATTTGTACCCTTTTTCATTCAGATATTTTACTAGTTTCATATATTGCAGTGCGGTGATGCCGAGGCAACATCTTTAAAAAAAATCAGTCCTAGTGTTTATTTCACTGTAGTAGTATTTATTTATTTTATCGATCTCTAATTATCAATGACTGTTTTTTTGACAAAACACAATTTATATTTAACCGATGGTGTTTTGTCAGACATAAAGAAACACGAACACAGACACACAGAAACACATACACACACACATATTTTGAATTTGGTCGTATCAGTTTATTGATACTCTGAGATTCATACAAACAAACATACATACATACTTAAGAACATGTGTGTGTGTGTGTGTAGAGGACTTCCATCTACCAAATTGTCATGTAATATAATTGAACCCGGAAAGTGAAAAGTGAGTCTCTACAACGCACAACCACGGTTGTGCCTATGATATATCTATATATATAAAACTGTAGTTGTGTGAGTGTCTGTATCCTACGATTTAGATTCCTAACTACTCCTACATTTTGCGGTGCAGTTTAACCAAATTCGAGTATCTTATAGTCGTGATTCATATCGAGCCCGTCTGGGTATTAGCGCGCGTCTATGATGAGTCTACGATTTTAAAAATAATTTAACATCATTTTTTTCCATTTTAACGCATATTTTTTCGTGTGTCGATGGCAGCGGAGTTGGCGTCCATGGTCACACCTGCACCTGTGTTGCTTCTCCCCTTTCTTCCCTCCCTCGTGAAGCTGTGGGGAAGGGAGTGTAAGGAAATCAACGTCGTAAAGCGTTGTCAAGGAGACCAGCGTTCTTTTAGAACAACGACTTCATGGCTTGAAGACACCAAAACAGAAAATGTCTACGATGAGTCAACGATTTAAAAAAAATTTACCATCATTTTTTTTCCATTTTTAATGCATTTTTTTTTGCTATTTTTTGGCTATAACTCACTAAAAATGCTTATATAGTTATTTCCCTTACAAACCCGAGCAACGCCGGGCGATACTGCTAGTATATATATAAAATCTTCATTGTCGATTTTTCCGTGATAGGCAGCGAAATGGAAGTTATTAAGGAGTTGGGTAGAAATACGTTGTATTATTTGTTTTGGCTTTCTTAGTTCACTTACGGTTGGGGTTGATAAGTAAAGTATCAGTACTGGGAGTAGGGATTGATGGTATTCGTTCTAGTTCTTTGCGTTCTGATGACAAAACCTCTGATGACACTTATTCCAAGCTGTAACTACCGTTGTCTTTGCCTTGGACATTATTAGTAACCTGGAGAGAGGAAACTCCCTTCTTCACGTTACCGCTGTTGTCATTCGTCTTAACTTGCGCCTTGAAGAGTAACTGCCCAGTTGTAGATCAATGGTCTAACGAGGCTTATAGAGATCCCGAACTGTTTCCTGTGAGTAAATCTATTTTGTGACTTTGTTACAAAATATTAAGTAAATACTATTTACTTTACTAAATAGCATATTTTCGTGCTTTTTAAAAAAACCTCTGTTATTGAAATTGTAAGTTAAACACTTTGTAACTATTAATGTTCCTAAAAGATTATGCTTTTGGTATATGCTATAAAAAGTAAAGACAAAAAGAAACTGAAAATAGGGTTTGCTTGGTTTTGACAAAACGAATCACTGTATTAAAAATATTAAGTTTTAAACAATATTTTAATACTTTTCTATATGGGGAAAATAACGATAAGAATTAGCAATAAGTCAAACTAGCGAA
Source organism: Octopus sinensis (assembly GCF_006345805.1). Lineage (NCBI taxonomy): Eukaryota > Metazoa > Mollusca > Cephalopoda > Octopoda > Octopodidae > Octopus > Octopus sinensis. The sequence goes on from NC_042998.1 coordinate 178,078,695, forward strand.
CACACCTTCACCACCGTACTGTTAAGTTTAGCTTTGTGGAAATGGATTTATGTCAGTACATTTGTAATGTTTATATTCGATAGCGAGGAGCACTGTAAAGTCCGCATAAATATTTCTATGAAAGTTGAAATTCATTCATTTCATCTCCGTCCTTATTCAAATTCTACGAAAAATAATAAGAAAATGTTTATTATTACCCCACATATTGAAGAGTCACAAAGGTACATCGCGTTAAGAACCATGAGTATGTTTGCTGTCACGATGGTCGTGCTGTTCTCTGAGTAAGACATTAAAATATCAGTATATGTACTTAATAGCATACTTAGTAAAATACCATGTGATATTGGATATTTTATTCTATCTAATGTTGTCAGTGTCGATATAAAATTCACCTATGGGAAAATATAATTGCGTGCTTAACGTTTCAGAGCAATTAAAATATTTCGCACGGCACACTTATCTAACGTCCTTAGAAAGATATGAGCATCATAAATATCCAATCATTCACTCTCTTAAGCATAAAGTCATCGCATCCAGTCAGAACAAATCCAGTATATTCTTTGCATCGCATTTACTATCGGTGAAAACATGGCATATTTCAGCAATTGATCTATTAAACTGTAGAAAATTTAGATTATCTTAGACCACATGTTGTCCCAATCACAATGACCTAATAAAATGGAAAATAAGAAAATCGATCTGGAGCATAATACTTATCCCATTACAAAATAGCATCAAAGAAATAACAAAGCTTGAAATAAAGAAGTAAAAAAAATAGAAAGTTACTTCATGTTATCATTAAAGATATAGCAGGCACTAAAATAACTTTTGTGTTTGTACAAAAATATTCAATTTCGTTTCCTCCGTGCAAAATTAATACAGTATGGATACAAGGCAACGAGTTAACCGAAGGCAAGGAGGAAGAAAAGAAAATTACTTGTCATTTTGATGCTTCAGCTACTAAAATATCATGCATGGTATGTGTTACAGACATGCTATTCATGTATTGAAGGTAATGGAGTTATGTTGGAATAGGTAGGTAGATGAATTAGGACAGGAATTTCCTTTTCTTATTTATAGTGTAGGCTCCATTTGTAGTGTAATGAACTTGTCCACTTTTCATATGATGCAAGGAAACTACAAAACAACCACACATAATAACTTGTGCAACAATTTCGACCACAATAACAATTGATTTTGATTTAGTCTTTCTTTGATTTATTATTTACCTGGATTTCATCTCTTTTAGCGTTAGATTTTTACAGGAAAAAAAATTGTAATTGATGCAGTTTCGTTTTCTCGGAGCGAAATTCATACAGCACCACCAGATGCTAACAATTATTTATGTTACAAATCTCTTTCAAAAGCAGTACAAAATGTCATGTGGTAAAAGACAATTTTGCACATTTTAACTATACAGGCCCTTTTATCTCTATCTTCATTTCTCTTCATAGCATTGCAAATCAATAAAATACTCATTAGTGTTTCAGTGCTGTGACCCCTCGGAACAACGAAACGTTTCTATACATTACTAGCAGTATAGCCCGGCGTTGCTCGGGTTTGTTTTTTAGTTGCGCTTAAAACAGCAAACTTTGATGTCGCGTTAACAAAGTTTTGACATAGTTTCAATCTATGAATAAAAGTATAGTGTGGCGATGCTCGAGTTTGCTCTGAATGTGCTGCAAATGTGTAATGCCGACTTCATTTGTTGGTATTGTTGGTTAATATTCCTTCTATTAACATTATGTCGAAAAAAAATAGATTTAAAGCAAAATGAAGCTCAAGTTCCGAACTGCACTGAAAATCTATTAAGAAGTTAATACTGCAACAGTATTCATTAAGAAAAAGTACAGGTAAAATCCAAAACGCTAGTAAGAACAGTTTGTGGTTACAAAAAAACCCCAAAATGTTATTTTGAAGCCAAACGGGTGGGCAACATGAATCGTGGTTGTACCTGTAAAATGAATAAAATCGACTATTTTACGTCACGTATAACTAAAAAAATCTGTAAAATCAAAACATACCCATTGAAGGTTTGAGTTGAACATCGTAGATAGTAACAGCATGCAGATCGCACTTTTTTTGGTTGAAATACACCGAAGAATGGCGATACAGCAGTCAAGAAAGCCTAAAAAATAGGGATTTTCATAGAAAAAAAAAGCACTTTTGGATGTAAATAAGTTTTGGTCTTAACATGGTGCGATTTGAATTTTTTCTTCTACAGAATAAAGAGCAAGCCTTCTTCTATCATACTGTCAATTTTGGTCAACTTGCGCCGTAGGGTCTCGGAAGAGATAGTGTTAGTTGAAGGCTCCCAAACCTGCCACACACACACACATAGACAACTTCAGCTTTATATATATATAGATTCATAACCAAATAGATGCAGCTACTTGAAAAACAAGCATCTTGATCATAAGCATACTGCTAGGCAGGTGACAAGAAACGAACTACCAACTGTTCAGTTGGTTATTCAATGCGCATTCAACTTTGCCGACTGCAAGTCATAATCTATTTTTTTTAACCAATTCGAGTATAACAAACTAAAAATAAGGACAGAGATGTCGAGATAAGTATGATAGCAGCAGAAGGACTTAAACAAAGGAACAAGCTAGTAAATTAATTTGACATTTTAAGCAGACTAGAAGTAAACTTCTTATCACAGTTCTATATTTAAGAGGTGAAGATTTATGTACATTATTTACTATTTACATTTGACGGATATTTGTCCTCATCTTGTTTGTTGTTAAAACAGCGTTTCGGCTGATATACCCTCCAGCCTTCATCAGATATCTTGGGGGTAAATTTCGGACCTGGGTTTTCATTCTTAAGGTATTTTCTGTGTAAGTATTATTGTTCAGGTCGCTGCCTAGAATCGAACTCGGATTCTTGGGTTTAGTAGTAACCACTACGCCATGTGCCCGTGGGCAATTATGGAGTGAATTTTAGGGCATATAAATCTAATATTCTCCTATCCTTCCTTAATACTGGTTCCCATATGCTACTCATATCTGCACTTGGTCTGTTTAGGAGGTTGTTGTGTCCAAGCATATGTGCTGTTTCTTTTAGTTTTCGTATTTTCTAGTGGTGTTCTCCGTCTATTATTTTAACTTCATCCCACAGGGGAAGGTGGTCTTCATTTTTCCATATATGATCAGTTATACCCGATTTATCAATATTTCCTCGCGTCACAGCTTTGCGATGTTCCTCTACCCTTATTTTGAGGGGGCGGCATGCTTCGCTTTTGTATAACCTATCACAGCTGCATGGGATGGAGTATCACAGTTTTTGGACATATTATCTTCTATTGGTGGTTTTACTCGAAGTAGGTGTTTGCGAAGTGTTGTATTACTCTTGAATACTGTCCTGATGTCATATGGGTCGCATATCTTTTGTACCTATTCAGAGTGGCCTTTCACATAGGCTAGGCAGACTGTGGACAGTTTATTGGTTTCATCCTCTCTTTTCTTCATAATTGGAGTGGATAGTATGTTTTTGGGGTAGTTGTTGCTTGATAGATTGTTACTGAGCTTGATCATTTCTTTGTGGTGGGTATCACGATCACTACTTATACTCTTTGCTCGATGTTTTAGGCACTGAGCAATCCCTCTCTTTACACTGTATGGATGGTGGGAACTGAAGTTGAGGTATCGTCCAGTGAAGATCGGCTTGCGGTATACGGATGTCCTGAATCCATACTTGGTGCGTGTTATCAATACATCCAGGAATGATAGCTGATTGTCTTTTTCCTTTTCCATTGTGAACTGTATGAATGGCTTTATTCACATGATCTAACAGCACTTCGACATCTTCCTGGTGTAACCAGTGTATAATAGTGTCATCAACATATCGCAGCTATAGGGTTGATCCTATAGGTTGATCCTAAAGTTGTGACACGAGGAGATATTGATAAATCGGGTATAGCTGATCATGTATGGAAAAATGGAGACCATCACCCACATCTCTATTCTCAATTTTGAAGAGGAAAGAGAGGCAAACCTAAAATAGTCAATCATAACAAAAGCGATCATTATTCTCGTTTACAATACTGAAATTACAAAGAAATAAAACAGCTGAAACCAAGACAGATTTCTTATAAATAGAACTGTAGTTTACTTTTCTAGTTAGTTTCTTTTTTCTGGCCATTTTAATTACTTGAAATACAAAGTTCCAAATTACGTGAAATACAATGCAGTCTTCCCATTTTATAGTAGCTTGCATATGTCATTATTAGAAATCTCAAGAATCTTAAAGATGGATATTTTACAAAGAGGTTACGCTCAACTAACAGCATTAGAATTTTCTAAATGACCATCTGAGAATTTTATGTTCTCATATACGACGAAGTAATTATAGCAAATCTTAAAATAACAAGAGCCAATATGAAAATTAGCAGAGGTAAAATAGCGTCAGGTGCAAAATCCTACTACGGTGAAAATGTAATTGAAATATTGTAAATTGGATTCATGATTAAAACATAACATCCTTTAGTAGAAAACTTGAATAAAACATAGTACTGGAGTAATGAATTAAACAGTAGGTAAATGAAACGAAACCAGTAAACTGACAATTCGAAAGTAAAATCTTCAATCTAAGGACAAAGCACGATTTTAGTACAATAATCATTTCTCTATATGCTGACAATGGAACGCATTCTGTAATGGAAATGACATTTCTGTTTTATACAAGATGGCTAAATAAGTAAAACATCAAACGAAACGAGGAGTGAATTAAATTATATCTAATCAAAATTGTGATCGTGACGGTGCACACTTTCTTTGAATGGAAATAAAAATTCGACAAAATATTCAAAACTGAAATAATTCAATCATCCACAACACACTAGACCAAAAAGCGAACATATTTAAATATTAGAAAAAAATATGCCTCAAGAACTATTAGCACAATGTAATTGATCACCTTATTAAAAAGTACTACCATGAATTAACCTTGGTATTTGTTCACAAAATATATAGAATAGGTAATTATGCAAACCATTTGTATAGAGTTTTAGAACCAGTGCTTTACATTTAGAATTGCTAGTTTACTAAGTTCATTTTCTTTTCATAATCTTAAATATATTAATTTAGTAGTGTCTTTCATTTAAATGTTATTTGAAATGATATTATTTCTGGAGCATTATCGAGTTTACAAAATTTCAATTACACTTTCATCGTTCAATTACACTTTGCACATGGCGTTATTGTGCTTCGTGCAATTTTCCCGGTAGCTCTTGTTATTTACTCCTTAAGTTTTGATACAATTACGTTGATGTACTTGAGAAATGAAAATTATCATGGGTAATTTAGGATATATTGATTCCGCTACCGACTTAAAACCTACTTTTTAGTAAAATGTTTCTCAGTAGCATCGGTGGGTTTTTAATAGCGTTATTATATATTGCACAACTATAAAAATAGAAGACTGCATTTTTCAAATAATAGACAGAGAATACCACTGGAAAAATACGAAAACTAAAAGAAGCAGCACATATGGTAGGACACAACAATCTCCTAAGCAGACCGAGTGCAGATATGAATAGCATATGGAAACCGGTATTAAGGAAGGATAGGAAAATATTAGATTTATAAGCCCTAAAATTCATTCCATAATTGCCCACGGGCATATGGCGTAGTGGTTAAGAGCGCGGACTACTAACCCCAAGAGTTCGATTCCAGGCAGTGAGCTAAATGATAATTATAATAGTAATAAGAAGAACGAAAAATACCATAGGAATGAGAACGCAGTTCGAAATTTCACCAAGATGAAGGCTGGAGGGTATATCAGACGAAACGCTGTGTTAATAATAAAGATGAGGACAAATATCCGTCAAATGTAAATAATGAACTTCTTATCACCTTTTGAAAGGCTCGTTTAATTCTATATCGCAATGATTATGTTTCATTTGTCATAAACTTCACACTTATCCTACCTATATCGAAGAATTCTTAAACAGTAGAAAATACCCGGGAAACTTATCTGGTTTCGAATTTCGTGTTTAACAATTTCACTTCGCTACGTTGTTAATATCACAACAATAAAAAAGCATGATTTCCTCATGATCCCTTCCCATTTCATTTCGCAGATATGTTATAATTTTGTTCACATGTATTAATCTAATACACACACACACACACACTCTCTCCACCAATCTATCTATGTATCTATCTGTATCCCCCTTATTCTCTCTCTATCCTCCCTCACTTTCTATCCCATCTCTCTCTCTCTCTCTCTATCCACTCTCTCACTATCTTCTCTCTCTCTCCCTCTACGTTTGTATTTCAGTTGATAGCTAATAGAGAAATTATTGTTGTCGCTGCTATCAGCTCACCGCCTTCAGCAGCAGCAGCAGCATCGTCCTCATCTTCATCCGCGTCCAAATCGTCGTCGTCATCGTCTTCGGTAGTCGTCGTTGTTGTCGTCGTCGTTATTATGTTGAAAGCTTGTTGAGTATAGCTTTGTTAAATGGATCTACTTTGCATGTATGTTTTAGGTAACCTTCGTAATCAGAGCAATCCAACATCTGCGCATTTCTTTCGTTTGACTTAGTAGCCGTTCCCCTTATACTAGAAACATCTAAATGTCGCATGTAGAACTGATCTGTTGTTCATCGAAAATACCACCACATTGTGCTTCTTTTATAGGGATGAGTAGGTAGTTTTAATTTGTTTGGAGACCATGGCGACAGATGTTCGTTGGACGAGGCTAAAATGATTTAGAGCAGACATTTTCTTTTCGGAAAATCTCGCATCGTCGTTTTCAAGTTCCACTTGGGAAGGAAAGCTGAATGGGAAGAGGGAAGTACTGCCATTCAGTGACATTATCAAAAGGTGGACGACTGTGGCGAAAATGCACCTGTAGATCGCAGAACTGCAGTTGGGTAAGGACACATGGTTAAAGCGATGGGATTTTTGATTGGCTCTAGTTGAAAGTTTTCCTGAGCAGGTGAGCTGAGTTGTATCAGCAACGTATTCAATATATTCTTTCTAACTTTGGCAAAGGGCCAGCAGTTTTGAGAGGAAGGGAAAATCAATTACACGGACCTCAGAACTTGACTGATATTTTATTTTATCAACTCAGAAAGGACAAGACAAAGCTGACCTCAGCTGGAGTAGAACTCAGAATGTAACGAACAGAAAAATGCCACTAAGCATTTTGTTCAATGATTGCGTGCAACCTAAATATCCATCTATTATTACACTTTGTATACAATTTATCTTATTCTCTTCCTGTTTCCGCATCCATTTTATGTAAGATACTCTACCCACACAAATTGTAAACTCTGTTTGTAACGTCCTCTTCAACCGACGCCCTTCTGCCAAATTTTAAAAAATCATCATTCTCACCATTGTTCTTTGTAGTCCTATTTTAATTATAGGTTTAAATTGCACCACCGATCGCATCTCTATGAGAGTTAGGTGCGTCAGTGTTGTTTTGTTTTTGTGCTTTCTATTGTATTGAAAGTACTTTAATATATATGTAGTGCCTATTGGTGTTATTTTCTATTGGTGGATATTTCTATGTCCCGAGGTTTTGGTTATGCTTGTCTTTAGTCATTCCCAGTACTTATTTGCTATAGGAATAGTGTTTATTTTCAATTTTCACATTCTCTATATTGGGATAACTCATCCTTTTAAACATATTCTCATCTGATATTTTGATCATAAAACATTTCTATTTGAAATGGCCGTTTACAAATAATATCCCATCGACAAGCCCTGTTCATCTTGTCTCTGTAAATTAGAATATCTCAGAGTATGGTCGTCATTTACTGAGACCTTTTCTGATGTACATTTATGCCATCTGTTTTTCTGTAAACATTTCCAAATATTGATATAATTTCCATAATAGGTCAAACTCTAATACTTGTATTTATTCCCTTTTAGCTAAGACTAGTTGTGCAGGAACAATACGATAGTTCCTTCACAGTTTCAAAATTGTAATTACTTTTTCTGTTATTCATGATTATAATGTTTTGTTGTTTTTTTTTGTAGTTACTTGTGAAAAGGCTTTGTTTTGTGTCACAACCAAAATGTTTGCTTTCTCATCGAGTTTCTTTATCCACCACTGCTTTGTTCAGTCTTCTCAGGTAATGAATACGTCTGGAATATTCTTGCCATTTTTTACTCCTGTTTTCAGTTTAGCGCCTCCACTTATTTCCGTTATTGTTTCTCTATTTTCATCACATCTGTCTGCTAGATTAAATTCTATTCATATTTGAAAGCAGAAAATTTTTTTTTTCATATTCTGCATAAATTTCCCTCCAGAATTTACCAAATATTTTTGAAGTCCTATATGTTATTTAATACTTTCTAGCAGAAGATACACGTCTCTCCTGTATTCTTGGCCAATATAATCTCTGTCGGATTTGGGGTGTGAATTCTGACTATAGTCATTATTTTTCTTGCTTTCTTGTCCAATCCTGTTATTTCACTAAGGATCCAACTTCAAATATTCTAGTTATAACCTATTACCAAGAGAGTTAGTTTATTGATACCTATTACGTTTATATATTGCATATTAACCTTATTTTAAGAATAAAATTAATGCTTTTCTATCAGTTATTTGTATGTAACAAGTCAACTCCATGCTCATACCCTTCTTTTCGCTTCTACAGCCTTTTGTTATTGCATTGTTAACATTTGATATTTAGAATCACATGAGTCCTTTCAGCTTCCCTTCTACCCTTAGGGACTTACTCTTATTTTCCGTGAAATCGTCTATTCACTGTAATTGCAGTTAACATTTAGTACACTGCCGACAAGTAGACATGCAATATCTTTCTGGGTTTGCTGTTTCTTTTGTGTTGGGGATCATATTAGTTTTCTTCTGATTGAGACATTAGCTCTATCAATAAATTATTAAATAATTTTGATAATATATTATGAATGCTTTTTAAATATTTCAATCAAAAGTTTATAACTTTATCTCTACTTGCTGTTTTCCAGTAGTTCGTTTCTTGTGGCGTCTTGGTTACTTCTCGAACTCTAGAATAATTTGATAAGCCTAGTTGCAATGAAGAGTAAAGAATCTGATATTTCGAGACCTTGTTTTTTCCCTGATAGTGAGACAAAAAAACAAAACAAAAGAAAAAGAGAACATGCTATCAGTTTGGTCCACACAGTCGAAGAGCAGAACATGGAACCGGAATGTTACATAAAGCAATGGAATTGATATATATATATATATATATATATACATAAATGAGGATGAAAAATTAGATATTAATTTAATAATACCGTCAGTATATATATATATATATATATATATATCTTCAGTAATTTTCCTCTCCACTAATAGTTTCGATGCAGACAGTTACTCCCACGATTGATCAGCCGTTAAACTTGTTTGGAACATTCGTTTCCGCGGTGTTTCTCTCGCTACCGGTAGTCCTCATCACGAGAATTTCATAGTTTCTGTTTCTGTTGCTGCTGCGTTAATTTGCATCAAAGTCGAATTCTTCTGCTTTTCATACAACCGAATTATTTGTAAATTACTGAGGATTCCTTGCTTCAGGTGTTCTTTAATTGCAGGTAGTATCTCTTGTTATGCAATATTTCCATAGCATTTGTCACTTTTTTTTCACTTGCGTTTTTCTCTATTGATTTTCCTAAGAAATATTTTCTAATCTTTATTTGTACATTCGTGATCTATGTTGCTTCATTGACTCCGGTAGACTTGTATTTATATATAAGGAAACGTTTACGTTCCTTTTAAATTACTATGCTTACTGCACTTACTATTTTGCTTATTCTATCCATATCAAACTTCGCATCTAGTTTCATAACGTCTATTCTTACTAAATTTGTTCCTTTTCATTGTTCTATTTCATCTTTAAGTTTCTCGTTTGTGAACTGCAGGACTTATCAATTCATATTACCATATTCAGACTTAACATATTTTAAATGTTCTCTTCTTAAATTGTTCTAATTTTATTCGTTTTCGTTTGTATGGCTATGCTTTGTATGGCTATGCTTTAGACTCCCGAGTTTTGTAATTTATTTGGTTTGTTTCGCATGTGTTTGGCATATCTCCATAGCTTACAGGTTCAACGCTCATTCATGTATATATGATTGATTGATTCTAGTTTCAGCTTATGAGCTGTGGCCATGCTGGGGCACCGCCATTTGGTGTTTCACTTCATGGAGGCTTTCTAGCAACTGCTATTTGGTGCATGAGAGAGTTCGATGCAGCTGCCCTCATCTGCCCCTCCTGCCGTGAAGTTGGTTCATCTGGGACACCTGACAGGAAGAGATCCAGCTTCATTTTAAAGACATCTGTATCCACCCCATGCAGGTCTCTCAGGTTCTTCGGGAGGATATTGAAGAGCTGTGGGCCTCGGAAGCCCAGGCTATCACAGAATCTTGTCCTACATCTTGATGGCAGGTTTGGAGTCCTAGGCACCACGCAGTGGCGCCCAGTTCTGGCATTTGCGTAACTCTCGATGCCAAAGTTCAGGACACTTCCCTCCAGGATCTTCCAGATGTATATTATGGCATATCTTTCCCGCCTACGCTCCAGAGAATATAATTTTAATCTCTTGAGTCTTTCCCAGTAGCTTACATTCTGCATAGAGGCTATCTTCTTTGTGTAGCTTCGTTGGATCGCCTCAAGTTCTGTGATCAACTTGACACTGGATGGTGACCATAGCTGAGAGCAATAGTCAAAGTGGCTTAGGACAAGTGTCTTCCAGAGGACCATCATGGTTTTTTGTTCTCTTGTTCTAAAGGTTCTAAGAATCCATCCAGCCAGCCGTCTACATTTCATTGTCAGTTTAGCAACATGTACATGAAAGGTCGCGTCATCACTCATGTGAATACCCAGGTCACGCACTGATTGTGCCTCTGGGATTGCAATCCCTCCGGGTCCAGTGTATTCATTGGGTATTGCATTCAGTTTTGCATGCTGATAGTATAAAGCTTGAAACTTTCCAGCATTGAACTGCATGCTATTCTTTTCAGCCCACTTGTATATTTCGTCCAGCTCACATTGCAGGTGTTTAGTGTCCTCAGGGTTCTGTATTGCCTGTGAAACTTTTGTATCATCTGCATAACTTGTGATCGTGGCTCTCTGCGTGGCTGAGGGCATGTCTGAGAGGGCCATTATGAACAGTAGTGGTCCCAGAACAGTGCCCTGCGGAACACCGCTCACTATTTGTGTGTTAATGGAGGTGGCCCCATTGGCTACTACCACCTGACTTCTATCCTTCAGAAAGTCATGAAGCCATTCTCCCAGTTTTCCAACTATGTTGAGATCACGCAGTTTGTGACATATCATTCCATGATCGACTTTATCAAAGGCCTTTGCAAAGTCGAGATATATCACTTCCACATTTGAGTGGTTGAGCAGCCGTTTCAGCACCCAGTCATAGTGTTGTAGGAGCTGAGTTAAACAGCTTCTCCCTGGTCGGAAACCATGTTGGGTGTCGGGCAGCAAGTCATTCTCTTCAAGGAAGGTGATCAGCTTCCTTCTGACTATTCGTTCCATGACCTTGCTGATGTGTGAGGTCAGAGAGATAGGTCTATAGTTCTTGGCTTCCGCTCTGCTACCTCCTTTATGAATGGGGCATATTTTACCTTCCTTCAGTTTTCCTGGAAGTTTGCCAGCTGCAAGGAAGCTCTGAAAGAGGAACTGCAGTGGTCTTGCTAGGACTCTCTTACATGCTTTTAGGAGGATTGCCGGGAATCCATCGGGGCCAGTAGCTGAGTCTGTTTTCATTTCATCTATAGCCTTGGTTACATCGTCTTCCTTTATATCGATGTAATCTATCGTCGCCGCCTCTGATTTTATATCTGCAGTGGTAAAAAAGTCAGTTGGATTGGTGAT